>NW_005871686.1:71304-188339 GCF_000147115.1 Myotis lucifugus | reverse complement strand
CACTTTTCTCCACCCGCCATCTTCTTTCCACCTTTCTTTCCCTTTAAGGGTTGGAAACACATCATAATTCCCCACCTTGCACACTTTTTTGAAGCCTTATGGGGGTCTTCCCTGGGACCGCTCTGTGTCCAAAAAGATTCTTTTCCCCCTCCCTTTTTGGAAAGGGATTCAAAAACCCTCCTTCCTTTTCCCCTTTTCCTTTTGGCAAGCGGTTTCTCAACCCTGTGGGGTCATGAGGCTTTTACAGGGGTCGCCTAAGACCATCTGAAAACACATATATAATTACATATTGTTTGTGATTAATGACTATGCTTTAATTATGTTCAATTTGTAACAATGAAATTGGGGGTCACCACAACATGAGGATCCATATTAAAAGGTCATTACAAAGCCTCTCTTTCCCACACTCCCTCCTCACTCTCTTTCTCCCTTTTACCAGGTTCATCTATTTGCTTTAAAAGAACCCCTCAATTGAAAATTGAAAACAAGTCTTTTTGAGGTCGTTTTATCTTCCCTGTAAAGAGCCGTGACTGGTTTGGCTGAGTGGATAGAGTGTTGGCCTGCGGATTGAAGGGGCCGAGGTGAGAGAGAGAGAGAGAGAGAGAGAGAGAGAGAGAGAGAGAGAGAGGAGTTTTTTGGAGAGGAGCAGGTTTTTGGAGAGGAACAGGTTTTTGGAGAGGAGCAGGTTGGAGGGTGAGAGGAGCAGGTTGGAGGGGGAGAGGAAGATGAGGGGGAGAGGAAGATGAGAGGAGATCATCTAAGCTCCAGAGAGACACAGAATGACCTAGATATTAAAAAAAATAAAATTTACCTGAATTCTTAAATGAAAAGATAGTTGGTATTAAAAAAAAAGAAACAATTGGTGATGAACTACAGATTTCTTTTCCCTCATCAATATAGTGAATTCTTTAAGTTGTGTAGCAATGTTGTTTGCTTATTGGAAAGGAATGAACAATTGGGAAATAAATCATCTTTTTGACATTGCCCTTTTATCTTTATCCTGTTCAAGTACCTTATTCCAGGGAACACTTACAAAACAACAAATGCCACTTGGCATTTTGCTGTAAAATATCAGATTAGTTTCAGCTCTCAGTATAGACATTGTGTTTATAGTTTCAGAAAATGTAATTAATTATCACTATGTTTGCAATCATTTAAAATAGCCACATCAACAAAGAGAGCTTATGACATTCAACTGATCCCATTTATTATTGGGTAGACTTCTAACATCTCTGTAGTTAATGGCCTCTCAGTATCTTGTTAGCAACCCCATTTTTTATAACTTTCATTCAACTAGATTTGAAAGAAATTCATTTGGAGACAGACTAAAACCTAGTAAACCAGTTTTTTGGTGACTACATTTTCTTTTTCATCATTTCTTTTAAACCAGTTGAAATTTTAAGACAAAATAATGCCCTCATGGTGTAATAACTGCCTACAATCTCAAAGGCCAAATTTTAATATACTGTGGGCTATGCAACATTTTATAATGAAGAGATATATTTAATAAGGAATAGAGACCATTGTTAGACACTGCATGAAGCCATTTTTACATATTTTTATTTATTTTTAAAAATCACTTTTACTCTTTGACTTATCAAAACCCTGTGAAATTCAAAGAATACCATGAAACAATGGCATCAAATGATCACCAGTAAGAACTAGAATAGTTGACTCCTATCTGTTCATGATCCTTAAGAAGAGCTAGTAGGAATGCCTTTCCTATTGTTAGAAAGTGCATGATTGCTGCGTTGGTGTTAGGGGGAGCGTCTTACTTACCAGGGACTGACTGACTTCCCCTTGACTCCTTTTGCAGTGATAGAGACTTCCCTGGTGATGGAGACTTCTTTTGGATTGCAACCTCCAAATCAAACATTTTTCTACCACCAACTCCAGAATCCCCCATGTCCTGCAGTAGCAGCAATATTCAGATACTTGAGGGTAACCCAGCACCAGAGCTTAGGAACATTTCAGTAGCAGCTCCAGTCCATAGTCCAAGTAATCTCCTGACACTGCCTCCAGCACCAAGCCAGGAACAGAAAGAGAATAAGAATTTGGATGATATTAAAATCAAGCTTTCAAAGCCTCTGGATGCCTCCCAGTTCCCTACAGAAAACCAAAATCCTCCACTGCTCCCTTGAGAAATCCCTGATATTCACCAGGTTCTGGCGCTCACTGATCCCCTTGGCCAAGAGGAGCAGCCAGGTTGTGAATACAGTGGGGCCTTGACTTACGAGTTTAATTCGTTCCGTGACGGAGCTCGTAACTCAAATTACTCGTATGTCAAATCAAGAAGTGAACGAGTGAGACACGTGATGCTGGGCTGATGTTGTGGCGTTCACTGTGACGTTCACTGTGCCAACTAGTGGTGGGGTATCTGAAGCTGGCTCATAACCCAAATTTTAGCTCGCAACTCAAAGCAAAAAATCGGCCGAGAGATGGCTCGTATCTCGAAAAACTCGTAAGTCAAGGCCCCACTGTATGTTGGTCTGGGGAAGAATAGCCTGAGTCTTAGGGACCAAGGAACACTTGAAAATGGGACTGAAACAGGTGATAGCATTTCATACATTGCTACACTGGTGAGAATATTCACTTTCCACAGGTCTTAGGTGATCCAAAGGCTTCAAGGTGATCAAAACCAAAGATTCCAGAGCCATCAAAGTTGAACGCGGTGCAGAAAAAGTCGGGGTTCATAAAAGCTCCCTCTGATCAAGCCAGGAAGAAGAAACATAAAGTCTCTGAGCCCATCGGTGGTGCTCCCATGGCCAAAATCAAGCCTGAGAGCCCAGATTGCATGTTCATGGGAGAACTAGCAAATTGCAGCCAATGACAGGATTCCTGCGAATACAGCCAAGCATTCTAACAGCAAACCTCAGAAAGCTGCCCCAGCAATATCAGCAAAACTAAGAGTCATGGGCAGGAAAAGACCAAAAGAACAACAACAAAACAAAAACAAACAAACAAACAAACAAAAAACTCCAGGAAAGCTGAAGAGAGTAAACACTCAGGGAGCAAGGTCAAGGCAGAGGAGAAACTGACCATTCCCAAGATGAAGCAAAAGAAAAATCAACCCCAGCTGACCAAAGCCATCTCCAAAAAGGCACAAAGCTGCCTAGCTATGCTCTTGCTGGAATCTGTAAGACAGTAAGACCATAATGATAAGAACAGACACAATATTTCTACCTTTATGACAGCCCTAGTTATAGCAAAGTATATTTATTATAAATAAAATTACAACTGTTATAAAAATAAGTGACTACTATACTCTGAGAGAGCATAACCTCATAGTACCCTTCCAATTATTTCAGTAAGAAGTATTATTACATTTTGAAGATGAAAAGGCAGGGTAATTTACTCAGTCTCTATGCATCCAAATCTTCAAAAATGAGTAAACCCGGAATTCAAACAGAAGATATATTTAAAGCCAAAGCTAGAGTTCATAAGTAGTTAATCAGACTGGTTTTAAGATATTCCACAGCTGTAAAAACTATATTAGTATTATCTTCATACAATTCAGGAATAGGCTCAGATGTGTACATTTAAATCAACAAAGGTAAAGGTAGAGGTTGGGTACGAAACAATAATTTTAAAATTTTTGTTTTTTTAATTATCAGTGATATAATCACAGGGGTGGGCAAAAGTATGCTTATAATTGTGTGTATGGAAAACAATACCATAATTAATAAAGAATAATACAAGAATGAACTGTGTTTTGCATACCTACAACTGTGAACCTACTTCTGGCCACCCTTATATATCTGTAATTCTTAGATGTGACTATACTTAGCTTTAGACATACATTACCTTCAATATTCTTCCTCAAACTTTTCTCTAATAAATTGAATGAGGATACTGAACCATTCTAGAATGCCATCACCAGTAAATACTAATTTACTTTTGTTAATATACTGAAAGCATATCTATCAAATGGTTAGATTATTTATGGTCAGACCTTCAGTGTGATGGCATCACAAGAACAATTAAGACTATCTAAAGAATACATTTTTTCTATTTTGCTTACTATATGACAAAAATAGAATCGGATGCTTTTTTCCCTGTCCATTAGCAGGGAAAGTATAACTTAGGATGTAGGTAAAGCCATGTGGCATATATGAAATTCATTATTGGGGAAAGATACAATTTAAAAACAATTCGCAGCTAAAGTACCAAAAGGTAGATGCTTGGAATTGCTAGGGTTGTCTTGCAATCTAGCTGTTTCTCACACATGCATCTCAATGTAGCATATTCCAGGAGAAGTACCAGCAGGGGATTTTTATTTATCCTATCTAATAATAGACAAACATGGTAATTGACCGTACCTTCACTACACTTCCCATTGGTTAATCAGCACGATATGCAAATTAACTGCCAACAAAGATGGCTGCTAATTTGCATACTTCAGGCAGGGCGGGCCAGCACGAGCCGCCATCTGGGCCCCCAGGACCCCCGTGTGCGGCCCTGGGCTGCCGGGACCCTGGGTGGGCGGGACCCGTGTGTGGCCCTGGGTGGGTGGGACCCCCGTGTGCGGTCCTAGGCGGTGGGGCTTGGCGGCGCGATCGGCCCAAGGAAGCCCTATTCTTGCAGGGGCTGCTGGGGGCCCAATCAGAGACACAAACATGCAGGCCCGGCACCCAGCAGACCCAAGCCCTGCCACCATGGCGCTGGGGCTGCTGGGGGCCGGATCAGAGGCACAAACCCGTAGGGGGGCCCTGAACCCAGCAGCACCAAGCTCTGCCACCACAGTGCCGGGGCTACTGGGGGCAGGATCAGAGACACAAACCTGCAGGGGGGGCTGGCACCCAGCAGCCCCAAAGCCCACCACCTCGGTGCTGGAGCTGCTGAGGGCAGGATCAGAGACACAAACCCTGCAAGCCCTGCAAGCCCTGCACAGGATGGGTGTTCTGCTCCAGGCGAAGTGCTTTCCCTCCAACCCAGCTCTCCCTGGGAGTCCGGGCGCGGAGAGCACTCTCCCTGGGAACCCGGAAATCTGCCTCTGGGGCGACTGTGCAGCAGCCACGCCTGGCGAGCCACAGAGAGGGTGACCTACCCATGCGGATGTGGACACTGGTGGAGGCCACGCAGCTGCCATAGTTGAAGTCATCCTTGCTGTAGGAGCGGGGGTAGCAGGGATCAGAGTCGGCCAGATTGGCAATGGAACCCCAGCTCCCCACCGAATGACTAGAGCACACGGTCCTCAGTCACTTCCTGAGCAGCAGTCAGCCCTGACCGGGGATCAACCCGAAACCTAAGTAGGTGCCCTGGCAGAATGGAACCCAAACCTTTGCTGTAGCAGAGGAGCTCCAACCCACAGCAGGGGCCTGGGCAGCTGGTGAGTGCAGCGGCGGTGGCGGGAGCCTTCGCGACAGCACTAAGGAGCAACAAGCTGAACGGTAGGAAGCAGCAAGCAGGTGGGTGGTAAGGAGGCGGGGGTCCCAGACTGCAAGAGGGCACAGGCTGGGCTAAGGGACCCCCCACCCATCCCCAGTGCACAAATTTCATGCACCGGGCCTCTAGTTTATTTAATAAAGGTCAACAATTCTCCTGAGCAACACACCTAGGCCCGCTTGTCTTACCTATATGAGTATAATGACAAAGATAGTGTGATAATATAAAAGCAACCGTACTGTATAGCTTATACTAAAGTATCAAAAACTCTACTTTTTATTCATAAAGTAAAAATAATACTTTCTTTTAAAGTGAGTTTATAGCCGAAGCCAGTTTGGCTCAGTGGATAGAGCGTCAGCCTGCGGACTGAAAGGTCCCAGGTTCGATTCCGGTCAAGGGCATGTACCTGGGTTGCGGGCACATCCCCAGTAGGAGATGTGCAGGAGGCGGCTGATCGATGTTTCTCTCTCATCGATGTTTCTGACTCTCTATCTCTCTCCCTTCCTCTCTTTAAAAAATCAATAAAATATATTAAAAAAAATAAAATAAAAAAAATAAAGTGAGTTTATAAAAGAGAATACATGGAGAACATTAACACTATACCTAACACACTTTCTTTTTCTTTTTCCTCTTGTACAAACACTAGAGGCCCTGTGCACAAATTCGTGCACAGGTGGGCTCCCTCTGCCTGGCTGGTGATCAGGGTCTATTGGGGCCCATAGGAGCTGGCCAGCGGGGGGGAGGGACTGTGGGAGTTGGCTAGCCACAGGAGGTTGGCTGTTGGAGTGCTCTGACCACCAGGGGGCAGCTCCTGCATTGAGCATCTGCCCCCTGGTGGTCAGTATGCATCATAGTGACCAGTCAACCGGTCATTTGGTTGAATGGTCGTAATGGTTGCTTAGGCTTTTATATATATAGATTTATTTTTTCCTTTTCAGCATCTGTCTCACATGTTGAAAGTGTGCCCTACTGCAGTTATAATGAGAAATTCTTTCCACAAAAAGGCCATGAATGATTGAACTCACAGAAGTGGACCTCTCTTTATTATCTTCTAGCCAAAAATAGAATAATTTTTATGTACTTAAACATCTAAGAATGGTAAAAATTGTGGAAAAAAACCAAAAGAGACAAAAAAAAAATTATAGAACCACTGAAAGAAAAATGGGAAGGAATCACTACAGTAATGAAAATAGTAATAGATTAGTAAATATTCCAAAAAGAAATGTTAGCATATAAGTGGCAACCAGTAACCAAATAAACTTGGCATTTCAACGCATTAAGAAAACAATAGTGTGTTTAGCAAATAATGCTTGTACTAGAGATCTGAGAAAAAGCAGTGAATAAAATCCTCCTAATATCACGTACAATTATTATAGACCAGTAAATGAAAATTTTAAACTAAATAAGAATGATAAATAATTTTAGTATAGAATTTAGAGCTATATCTAATCAAGAAACCCAGAAACTATTAAATAAGCAAGGTAGATATAGCTATGAATTACAAAAGCTAAAAAATTAATAATAGCCTGGGGAAACAGGGAAATGTGTATAGGAAATATAGAGTTGACATTAATATGCAGAAAGTTTATACTAGCTGATTTTAAAAGTAGAAACAATCCAATATAAATATCTGCAAAGAATCAATAAACATTTGAAAACAAATGAAATGCCTAGTAACAAGGGAAATATGGAGTTATCATACCGTGATATATCAATTTTTCACCCAGGAGATTTAAAGATTAAGAAATGCCATACATTAGTGATAGATTATTCATTTATGAATCTCTACTGTTGTTGGAATTTAACCTTCCAATATCTTTTAAAATTATGAATGTGCATACTCTTTGATCAAACAGTTTCACTTTAAAGAAAGTAACCAATAGAAATAAAAATATGCATAAATACTTTAAGAAATATGTAAAGCACAGCATTTCTAACAGTAAAAGAAAAATGTCCTTCTACTGACCTATTATTCAGTGGTTAAATAAAACACTTTAAAATCATTGAATTAAAAAATTAAATCAATTGACCAATCATTAATAGATGGATGGATAGATGGATGGAAGAAAGTTTGTTATGCATTAATGAAAAGAAAGCCAACTTGCAAAAAAAAGTGATGAATGACCCCTTTTTAAATAAAAATAGTTCACAAGAAAATACAGTGTGAATATGTGTTTGAATTAATGTTTACATTCTTTGTATGTGAGTATGAAGATAGTAGATGAGGTGGGATGGGTGTTAATGACAATTTACTCATGCTAATTAGGAACAAATGAAATGTTTAGATAGCGCTGCCTAATGAAGCATAACCAACTTGAAAAAAAGATGGCTACGGAAATATTTACAAACAGACACCAGGCAAATAAATAATAGAAACAATAAAAAGAAAATAGAAAAATGCATTAGCTTGGAATAAAATATGTATTTAGGAATACTGATACATTTTTACCAAATGATTTGTATCCTAGAATTATCTATACTATAAAAGAGTAATATGCTAATTAGACCGGGAGACCTTCTGGAGACCTTCCGGACAAATCCAGGGGCTTGACCAGCCTGCAAACTGCCCCCAAATTGCCCTCAGCCCCTCGCCGAGGCTGGCTACGCCCCCCAGCAGGGACCGACACCATATTGGGGGCATGCTCAGCCTGCAAACGACCCTCAGCACCTCACCCAGGCCAAACATGCCCCCCGAGGGACCCACACATCGATGGGGGCATGGCCAGCCTGCAAACGGCCATCAGCCACTCGCCCAGGCTGGCCACACCCCCCAGTGGGGACCCCCACCATGATGGGAGTTTTGCCAGCCTGCAAATGGCCCTCAGCCCCTCACCCAGGTTGGCCACGCCCCCCCAGCAGGGACCCCAACCCCAATGGGGGCATGGCAGGCCTAAAAACCACTCCAGCCCCTTGCCCCCAGTGGGAAGCCCCTCAGTGAGAACCCCCACCCAATGGGGGCATGGCTGGCCTGCAAACTGCCCCAGACCCCTCGCCCAGGCCAGCCCACCCCCAAGGGGACCCCCACCCTGATCCGGAACCCCTTCAGGGCAGACCAGCTGGCCTCCACCTGTGCAAGAGGCTTCTATCTATACTAATAAAAGGGTAATATGCTAATTAGACCAGGAGACCTTCTGGACAGCCTTCCAGACTAAGACATGGTGGTGGGGCCAAGGCAGAGGCAGTTAGCAGGCCAGGAGAGGAGGGCAGTTGGGGGCGATCAGGCCGGCAAGGGGGGACAGTTGGGGGCAAGAAGGCCTGCAGGCAGAGTGGTTAGGGGTGATCAGAGAGGGTGATATGGAGAGATACGAAGGCTAAGAAAATCAGACATGTACTATTAAAGGAATAAGTGTCAAGGTCCTTCATTCAAAGACTACTGCCAGGTACACAAATATAGTTGAACAAAGTTGAACTTATTGAGATATTTAATTTATAAAGAGTTCACCATGGTGAACCATGGGATGCCTCAGTAAGAGGCTGCTAGAAAGAACTTACAGCGTTTAAACTTGTGTTCGGTGTTTTTGGGAAAGGCTTTATTTAAGGAAGCAAAACATTATGCTGGATTGGATTCTGTCAGATAGCAGGTTAATTCTATGATTACTATAATAATTTTTTATCAGAAAGACAAATAATAAAGTGAAACTAAACATGTAATTGGAAGGTAGCAACAGTCATTTATATTAAGTAGAAAAGTAAAATATTTATCCATTTTTATTGTATGGATAATGTTCATGTTTTGTCTGCATTCAGACATGATTACAAAGTAGTCTTGATTTTGTGTTAAACTATGGTCACATAGAGGCGTAGGCTGATGTTGGCATTCTGTCTAATTGTGCTCACTAGCACAACACCAAGGCCAAGCTGTGATACAAGTCCAACTCCTAGAAATATCAAGATCTAAGCAATAATGCCAGACAAGTTCAGACTGTCTGGAAGTGCTTGGGTTTTTGGTTTGTTAGTTTGTTTCTCTTTTCTTCTTTCTTTCAATTATTAAACTTTATTTTTTGGAGCAGTTTTAGCTTCAAAGAAAAATTGAGCATAATGGCTTGGGTCAATTTCTGGGTTCTATGTTCAGTTCCATTGGTCTATATGTCTGTTCTTGTGCCAATACCAGGCAGTTTTGAGAACCGTGGCTTTGTAATATAGCTTGATATCTGGTATTGTGATCCCTCCAACTTTGTTCTTCTTGCTCAAGATTGCTGTGGCTAATTGGGGTCTTTTTTTTGTTGTTGTTCCATATGAATTTTTGGAGAGATTTTTCTAGGTCTGTGAAATATACCATTGGTATTTTAATGGGGATTGCATTAAATCTATATATTGCTTTGGGTAGTATGGACATTTTAATAATGTTGATTCTGCCAATCCATGAACACGGTATATTCTCCCATTTGTCTATGTCTTCCTCTATCTCTTTTTTTCAATGTCCTGTAGTTTTCCGAGTACAAGTTTTTTACCTTCTTACTAGTAGTTAAGTTTATTCCTAGGTATCTTAAGTTTTTTGTTGCAATGGTACACGGGATTATTTGGAAACAGGCTAAGTGCTCATCAGCAGATGAGCGGATTAAAAAACTCAGGTACATCTACACAATGGAATACTACTCTGCTGTAAAAAAGAAAGAACTCTTACCATTTGCAACAGCATGGGTAGACATGGAGAGCATTATGCTAAGCAAAATAAGCCAGTCGGAGAAAGATGAGTATCACATGATCTCACTCATTTGTGTAATATAATGAACAATATAAACTGGTGAACAAAAATAAATCCAGAGACAGAGAAGAAAACTTCAGAGACAGACTGTCAAACTTCAGAGAGAAAGGAGGGGAGGGGAGTGATGAGAGATCAACCAAAGTACTTGTATGCATGCAGACTCCGACACTAGGGTGGTGAGGGCATGCTTGAGGTGTGGCAGTGGCCAGGGAGAGGTCAATGGGGGAAAAAGAAGGCATATGTGAAACTATATGTAATACTTTAAACAATAAAGAATTTAAAAAAAACAGAACAAAACAAAATCTATTTTAAGGAAATAAAGATAAAAAAAACTACATTGACATGGCACTCTCACTCAAAGCCCATAGTTTACATTAAGCTTTACCCTCGATGATAATCTATGCATTTCCCCAACATTGTAATCACATGTATGGACCACTACAATACCAAACAGAATAGTTTTACTGACTTAAAAATGTTCTGTGTTCTTCTTATTCATTCCTTTCTCTCCCTAACCCTGGGCAAGCACTGATCATTTTAGCATCTCCATAGTTTTATCTTTTTCAGGATGTCATACATTTGGAATCATTACAGTATGTAGCTTTTTAGGTTGGCTTCATTCACATAGTAGCATGCATTGAAGGTTCCTCCATGTCTTTTCAGGGTTTGATAGTTCATATTTTTGAATGCTGTCTCATATCCCATTGTCTGGATGTACCAGTACTTTGTTTATCCATTTGCCCACTGAAGGGCATTTTGGTTGCTTCCAAGTTTTGCCAATTCTAAATAAAGCTGCTATAAACATGTATGTGCAGTTTTGGGCATGGACATAAGCTTTCATTTTATTTGCATAAAACCCAAGGAGTGTGATGGCTGTATCATATGGTAAGAGTATGTTTACATTTATAATAAATGGCCAAACTGTCCTCCAAAGTGTCAATCTTTTCATTTTATTACATTATTGGAGTGACACTGGTTAACAAAATTTTAACGGTTTCAGGTGCACAATTCTACAACACAACATCTGTACACTGTATTGTGTGTTCACCACCCCAAGTCAAGTCTCCATCCATCACCTTTTACCTGCCCCCCATGCCTTCTCCACTGCCCCCATTCCCTCCCCCCTGGCAATCACCACACTGTTTTCTGTGTCCATGAGTTATTTCCTTTTTCTTTTCTTTTTGCTCAATCCTTCTACTACCCCCCAACCAGTCCACCCCCTAACCATGACAACTGTCAGTCTGCTCCCTAGAGTCTCTATTGTGCTTGTTACTTCATTTTTGTTCATTAGATTCCACATATTGTTGAAATCATATGGTACTTGTCTTTCTCTGACTGGCTTATTTCTCTTAACATAATGCCCTCCAGGTCCATCCTTGTTGTCACACAGGATAAAAGTAAATTTTTAACTCTGATTAGCAATAAATGAGGGTTCCTGTTGCTCCACTTTCTTGCCAGCATTTGGTGATGGCAGTGTTTTAGATGTTGGCTATTCTAAAAGGTATGTAGTATTACCTCATTGTTTTAATTTTCAATTTCCTAATGACAGATAACATTAAACATCTTTATGTAGACTAATTTGTCATCTGTATATTTTCTTTGGTTAGGTGTCTTTCTCAGGGCTTTTGTCCAATTTTTAGTCAGGCTACTTGTTTTTTATTGAGTTTAAAAAAGTCTTTGTATATTGTGAATAATAGTTCCTTATCAGATGTGTCTGATGAAGAAGATAGGGGGGTATATATCTTTTCAAATTAGTGTTTTGGATTTTTTTGGTTAAATACCCAGAAGTGATATTTCTGGGTCATATAGTAGTTTTAGGTTTAATATTTCGAGGAAACTCCATATTATTTATATATAAGCTGCACCAATTGACAATTCCACTAACAGTGCATAACGATTTCCTTTTCTCCTTGCTAATGCTTGTTTGTGGATTGATTGAAAATAGCCATTCTGACCTGTGAAATATGACATATCATTGTGGTTTTTGCATTGATATTTCCCTGATGATCACAGATGTTGAGCATCTTTTCATATGTCTGTTGGCCATCTGTATGTTCATTATAGCATCCTATATAATAAAAGCCTAATATGCTAAGTGTCCAGTCATCTGTTTAACCAATCAAAGCATAATATGGTAATGATATGCTAAGGCCGCTCAACTGCTCTCTATGGCTTGCACTGACCACCAGGGAGCAGATGCTCCAAGTGGTAGGTTAGCTTGTTGCTGGGGTCCAGCTGATCGGGACTTAGCGAGATGGGTTGGACATGCCCTGGAGCCTTCCTGTGATCCTTCCCCAACTGCCAACCTCCCATGTCCCTCCCTGGCCTGATTGTGCACTGGTGGAGTGCCTCGGCCTGGCCTGCACCCTCTCTCAATCCGGGACCCCTTAGGGG
Source organism: Myotis lucifugus (assembly GCF_000147115.1). Taxonomy (NCBI): domain Eukaryota; kingdom Metazoa; phylum Chordata; class Mammalia; order Chiroptera; family Vespertilionidae; genus Myotis; species Myotis lucifugus. The sequence continues at coordinate 175,855 of NW_005871686.1, read as the reverse complement.
ATGTCGGAGAGCCGATTTTGGCCTGATCCCACAGGCATAAAAGGCTAATATGCAAATTGACCAAATGGTGGAATGACCAGTCACCATGCTCAACGCAGGAGCTGCCCCTGGTGGTCAGTGCACTCCCATAGAGGGAGTGCTGCTCAGCCAGAAGCTGGGCTCATGACTGGCGAGTGCAGTGGTGGTGGCGGGAGCCTCTCTCGCCTCCGCAGGAGCGCTAAGGATGTCCAACTGACAGCTGTCATTTGGACATCCCCTGAGGGCTCCTGGATTGTAAGAGGATTCAGGCTGAGCTGAGGGACCACCCACTCCGAGTGCACAAATTTTGTGCACCAGGCCTCTAGTTATTTATAATAAACAAGATGTGGAAGCAATCTAAGTGTCCATCGATAGACAAATGGATAAAGAAGTGTAAAGACGAAGTGGTACATATATACAAGGGAATATTACTCAGCCATAAAAAAGAATGAAATCATGCCATTTGTGACAATATGGATGGACCTAGAGCAGCAGTTCTCAACCTGTGGGTCACGACCCCTTTGGTGGTCGAACGACCCTTTCACAGGGGTCGTCTAAGACCATCCTGCATATCAGATATTTACATTACGATTCATAACAGTAGCAACATTACAGTTATGAAGTAGCAACGAAAATAATTTTATGGTTGGGTCACAACATGAGGAACTGTATTTAAAGGGCCAGAAGGTTGAGAACCACTCACCTAGAGGGTATTGTGCTAAGTAAAATAAGTCAGAGAAATGCAAATACCCATTTGATTTCACTATGTGGAATCTGAAAACATAATGAATGAACAACAACAACAAAAAACAGAAACAAATTCATAGATACAGAGAACAAATTGATGGTTGCTAGATGGAAGAGGGGACGGGGTGATGGGTGAACAAAGGTGAAAGGAATTAAGAAGTAAAAATTGTCAGCTATAAAAATAGTCACTGGGATATAAAGTACAACATAGGAAATATAGTCAATAATATTGCAATAACTATTTGTGCTGTCAGATGGATACAAGACTTATCAGGGTGATCCCTTTGTAAGGCATATGAATGTCTAATCAATGTCTTGTATGCCTGAAAGTAATATAATATTGCATGTCAAATGTAATTAGAAAATATAATTTTTAAAAGATGAAGGTGTGCTTGTTGCATAAACTGAAAAAAGGCTTCCATGCCAAGCACTTAAACATAGTGAGTTAAACAGCAAGGAATTATTGGAAGGTTTTGCATAGAATACCAGAGTAAGGTGTGTTTTTCAAGAGAATTCATATGCCAGGCATGCTCAGAGGACATACTTCAGATAAAGAGACAAGTAGGAGATAACTGACACAGAAGACAAATTGTAGTTTTTTGAGTCCTGCAGGAGTGAGAAGATTTTTTTGGTCTAATTTTTCTTCTAGCAACTTCCTGACATGAATGCTATATGGAGAATATTAAAGCATACAGAAAGGACTGTTATGCTCAGGATTGACTTAAAACATTTAAGAGCTGTGATTTGCCCCAGTCTTTAGCTCCAAATCAAGTAGTGTGAAATGCATGGCAACTGTTGTAACAAATTATGCAACCTGGCATAAAGAATGACAGTAATACAGCGGTTCAAAAGTTGTCTCTTTGGATATTTTAGCTAGAAAATAACCAGTGCCAATGTCTTAAAACACGGGTGGTTTAACCCAGGGCTACAAAAATAAAGAAGAGTCATTCTTTATTATGTAACTTTCATTTGGTGTTTGAAGTTTTTCAGTCTATCTTTGAAGTACTAAAATTTTAAAAAGAAAATCACTCTATTATTTTACCTAACACCAATGTAAATGTCTGGAAAATTCCAAACGCGAAAAAATATTACATACCCTGTTTCATTCTGAAGAACCTCAATCCTGCATGAGCCTGGGGCTTTAGGATTGTTTCCTCCAACAATATTTTCAGGTCTGAGCAACTTGCAATCTAAAGTATTTTACAGAACTATAAATGACTGCTTTATGGGGGAGGGGATGTAGGAGATGAATAGGACTATGTGCAATTTTTCATGGACATAAGTACAATCTTCCATCATTGTATACTTTCTGCTAAGTTTTATATTCTAACCCCAAACATTCTATTTTCTTCAGCTTAAATAAACATGCATTATGTGATAAAACCGTAAAGTGGGCTAGGAGTTTAAAGATTTCATCGTTAGCCCCATTTTTCTTTTCTAATAGGATGTCAATTCTTAATTTATGAAACAAAAATGAAGAGCAAAAACACAGTCCTAAAAATATGACATTGTGATATTTAATAGTATATTACATGATATGTAAATATTCAGGGAAATAACTACATTATTTTCATTTAACCAATGATTTATTTGACTGCCTTAGAAAAGTACTAATATAACTGAAACCCTGCATCTTGAATCTTATAAAAATGACTTTTAAAAAAGTAAATGGAATTGAGCTGAAATGTTATAAATATCAAATATAGTCCAACAATATAATCCAACCCCTGGTAATGAAATCCCATCCTAAAATTACTTTCTTCCCTTTAGATTCCATATATTTAGAATCAGACTTCCTTAAGCCTAGAATCATAGTAGTTTATACCCGTGGTCGGCAAACTGTGGCTCGCGAGCCACATGCGGCTCTTTGGCCCCTTGAGTGTGGCTCTTCCACAAAATACCACGTGTGGGCGCGCATGTACAGTGTGATTAAAATTCGTGCCCATGCACAGAAGTCGGTATTTTGTGGAAGAGCCACACTCAAGGGGCCAAAGAGCCGCATGTGGCTCTCGAGCTGCGGTTTGCTGACCACTGTTTTATACCATTAATTTAGAAGAAATATACTTGCTTTTCACTCATGTCTTTATTCCAATTTTAATGTCTGCTTGACAATTAGTTTTCTATATAATTGCTTAAACATCAAACATCTATTCAGCTCAGATGCATTGCTTAATTGTCTAAAAAATTCAAAGTGTACAGGGTAGAAAAATATTAGGATAACATAATGAAGACCTTATCAAGTAAATATAAACAAACAAATACTTTATCATCTCCAGCTGTCATCTCAAAAACAATCTTCCAGACAAAATAACAGACTAATAGTTGTTTCATCAGTTTATAAGTAGTTCAAGATTGATACTGACAAATCACTAACGAAGGAGTTAGGAATAATGAGGACCAAAAGGAGAAATGAATAGGTTCAGTTAAATGTTTAAGATTTTAAATTTGGCATCCAAATAATTTCAGTAAGAACATACTAATGGCTTCATTTCTTTGTTTCTTCTCCCTCCTAATTATCACATTATACACATTCTTCAAAGACCAGCTCAACTGCCACTTCCATATGGAAACTTCCCAATCTCTACTATACCTCAAATAAGAGCTAACCTCTATTTCATCTAATCACGTGCCTATCCATTTCTGTATCTTTGTCTAAGATATTCTACAATTTATATTTTTAAACAATAGGACATGGGTTAGTACGTGAACATCATATTTGTGACTGATATTGTGAAAAAATAAAGTGGTGAAATAGCCAATTATTGCTATCTGCTAATAAGCATTTGCTATTTTAATTTAATGGATGTCAGAACCCTTGAGCAGCTTGCCCAGCATAATACAAGTAGGATCTGAATTTGGGAAAACCAATCTCCAAATCTCATGTTCTCTGTATAAATATACTTTCTCTGATTCTGTATAAAACAAAATAAAACGGACTCCCTTAATATAGTTCTTATAGCCATTATGGTCATAACATATTATTATAAAATTATCAGATTTATATCAATAGAATATGTTCAAATTTCACTTGAATGCAGTAAAAACATTTATACCTCAATAGAACTCAATAGAACATGTCAATATTATGTCTGCCTAGATTTGCCTGGAAGTAAAACTTGACCATATTTCTGTGTAACTCAGAAATTCTACTAAGTGAAACAGAAAAATTCATAATTGTTTCCTGTCCTGAAATGATTGTATTAATGAACAGCAAATGAAATGAGGGAAGAGCACACTGTGACTTCTTCTTACCAAAGGCACCTTTTGTAGATGTTACTGGTGTGCTTCTCATTGTTGGCTGTGGACCAAATGACTAACTCAAAATATTGTGTTTTCTTCCTCCAAATAACCTGACCTAGAGCATAAGCTGACAACAGGTGGAGGACGGTGCACTAGTGGCCTCAGGATCTGGGGGACCAGGACCATCACCAACATGCCTAACTATATTAAAGGAACTACTGGGGTACTCTACTTGGTTTTCTTTTAAAAATATTTTAAGTGACTTCCTTCATATTTTAAGGAACCGCAAACTCCTTGTTATTTTATCCAAAAATCTCCCATCCAATATTATTTCTTCCTCTTAATTTTAACTATTTTAATAAATAAATATTTCTTTATTTTTCATATTGGTGAAACCACAGGATTCTTTTTTAAAATGTATTCATCAATCACAGTTGACATACAGTATGATATTAGTTTCAGATGGACAACATAGTGATTGGACGTTTATATACCTTAGAAAGTGATCAGGACAATTGGAGGAAAGGTTCTTGTAAGTTTCCTCATAATGAAAAATAGTTTAGATTTTCTTATAGACAGCTGTAAATTAGTTCACATATTTATTTATTCATTCTACATTTAGCAATTTCCTTACCTGTGCCACGTGTATAAGGAGGGGACTAAGACCTAGATGTCCTCCTTAAGGAGATAATAGTCTCTGGCTGCTCGGTCCAACATGCTAGTCACTAGTGCATGTGGCTACTGTGCACTTGAAATATCACCTCTTAGAAACGAGAGGTGCTGGAAGTGGAAAATACCAATCACACTTCAAAGACAGGGGTGAGGAGAGAGAGAAGAATTTATCAACGGTGATGGAAAGAGACTTGACTTGGGGGCGGGTGTTTAAACACACAATACAATAAATAGATGATGTATTAGAGAATTGTATATCTGAAAACTGTATCATTTTATTAACCATTGTTATCCCAATAAATTTAATTAAATAATATTCTTAACATGGATGTCTCATGGATATTTCTATGCTGATCACATATTGAAATGATTAGATGTTGAATATGTAGGCTTAAATATCATGTATTATTAATTTTACCTGTTTCTTTTACAATTTTTAGTAACTGCAGTAAAAAATTTTAAATTACATCTGTAGTTTGGATTATGATCCTATTAGAGTGCATTCGTCTATGGAATCATAAATGTCCTTTATAGACTTGTGGGAATATATGTCTAAATATGTATTAGAATATTAGATATGTAAAAACATGTCAATTGGGACATTTTTTTAGAGTTTCATCAACTTTTAAAGCTAAAGTGAGTGAAGTACATATGCACAAAACGTAAATATAGCAAAGCTACAAAAAGAATGAAGAACTAAGAATAAGGTAAACAGGTTAAGTAACTAACATCACTCTCCAACTCACATCAAGCATGGTAAGAATTTATTGACTGGGAGCAGGGAGCTGTTATAAAGGAATTGGTAAGGGTAGAGAATGTGGCAACACTTTCTCTTCACCCCCACAGTGAAGGGAATGAGGATTCCATCCTCTCCTACCCCAGCTTAAGACAAGTCAGGAAGGCATGAAGCGACCACTTCCAGAGGTTGTAGATTTTTGCTAGAAGGGAAGCTCATATTTTATGACCTGAAATGATGCTGACTCTTGGACAAACTCTTCAGCTTGTCCAGGGCAGCCACCAGAGCTGAGTCAAGAGCACACTTCAGAGAGAGCTTTACAATATGACACATTGGGAAGGGGGGCATAGCCACCTGCAACAACTTAAATCTATAATAGTCTGAAGGCAGGAGGCTGCCTTGAGCAGCCCTCCCCCCCCCCACACATACACAGAGGACAACAATGGGGCAAGCTGCACTCCTGTGATTGGCAAGAGAACCTCAGCTCCCTAAGGCTAAGGAGATACCACAAAGGTAGCAAGAATTGACGTATTTTAAAAGGATCGTGCCCAAAAGAAATGCCTCTTATTGCAAAGGGTGTCCCAGAGGAAAGAATCTATATGGGGTTCCACAAGAGAATAATAGATGATGTTAATTATTGTCATGTAAAATCAGCCAGAAAGCATATCACCTTGTTAGGGGACAGTGGAATTCAAGGGGCTTCACATAGTCTTTGAAAAAATGCACAAATAATCCTAAGCAAAGGAACAAGCATTAGAACACCTGCTTTGGAAAAAAGGGACTTCACCAGGTGCCAGATAGGTAAAGAAATAACTGTCCTTATTCTTTTTTTTATTGTCTAAAGTATTACACATGTCTTCTTTTTCCCTGATTGACCCCTCGCCCCTGCTGCCGCTCTCCCCCTCGAGGGTAGGCCCCCACCACCACAGTGTCTGTGTCAATTGGTTATGCTAATGTGCATGCATATAAGTCCTTTGGTTGCTCTCTACACGCCCCCCCCCCACCTTCTCTCTGAGGTTGGATGGTCTGTTCAGTGCTAACTTGTCTCTGGATTCTTTTTTGTTCATCAGATTATGTTGATCATTATATGCCACATATGAGTGAGATCATGTGATACTTATCTTTCTCCGACTGGCTTATTCCGCTTAGTATAATGCTCTCCAGTTCCATCTATGCCGTTGTAAATAGTAAAAGTTCCTTCTTTTTTATAGCAGCATAATATTCCATTGTGTAGATGTACCAGTTTTTTAATCCACTCATCTAGTGATGGGTACTTAGGCTGTTTCCAAATCTTAGCTACAGTAAATTGTGCTGCTATGAACATAGGGGTCCACATATCCTTTCTGATTGGTGTTTCTGGTTTCTTGGGATATATTCCTAGAAGTGGGACTACTGGGTCAAGTGGGAGTTTCATTTTTAACTTTTTGAGGAAACTCTATACTGTTTTCCACAGTGGCTGCATCAGTCTGCATTCCCACCAGCAGTGCATGGGGGTTCCTTTTTCTCCACATCCTCGCCAGCACTTGTCATTTGTTGATTTGTTGATGATAGCCATTCTGACAGGTGTTGTTTTGATTTGCATCTTTTGGATGATTAGTGACTTTGAGAAGGAGATGGTTGAAAATAAATGTAAGAATATAACTTCGTTTTAGTATTCTCTTAAGTTATAATTCCTGAAAATGAAATTGTTTTAAAAGTAAACATGTTATGGGGTCTTCTTAAGATGTCAATGGTAGGATGGAAATTAACATCTAATAAGGACTATTTGAAATAAATAGCCAGAAAAAAATAAAGCAATTCTCATACCTATCCACCTCATCTATTCAGTACAGTCTTCTCTTTGTATCCTCATGGGATTAATTTTCAGAACCCATGTGGATAACAAAGTCCATGGATGCTCAAGTCCCTTATATAAAAACTAGAGGCCCAGTGCACAAAATTCGTGCATGGGGGCTGGGGTGCCCTCAGCCTGGCCTGCACTCTCTCGCAATCTGGGAACCCTCAGGGGATGTCCGACTGCTGGTTTAGGCCCCATCCAGCAGTTGGACATCCCTCTTGCAATTCGGGACCGCTGGCTCCTAACCGCTTGCCTGCCTGCCTGATCGCAACTAACCACTCTGCCTGCCTGCCTTATTACCTCTAACCACTCACCTGCCTGCTTGATCCTCCCTAACCACTCGCCTCCCTGCCTGATCACCCCTAACTGCTTGCATGCCTGCTTGATCACCCCTAACTGCCTCTGCCTCAGCCCCCGCCATGGTGGCTTCATCCGGAAGGTCGTTTGGCTGTCTGGTCTAATTAGCATATTACGCTTTTAATATTATAGATGGTATAGTATTTTCATATACACAACCACATTCTTGTGTATATTTTAAATCATTGCTAGATTACTTATAATACCTAATACAATGTAAAGAGTTGTTATACATGTTATTTAGGGAATAATAACAAGAAAACAAAGCCTGTACACATTCAGTACCGACACAACCATTGTATGTATAACTACACTGCACATTAGCAACAGGGTAATATCCTGTTTTTCAAATATTTTTCATCCATAGTTGGTTGAATCTGCAGATGCGAAACCCATGAATATGGAGAGCTGATTGTGCCTGTTAAGTGGGAAATATGGTGAACTGTAAAAGATAACTTAGAGCAATGCACCAATGATGTTGAAACTTTATTCACATACAGATCAATGTTTCATACTGTCAAAGAAACTCTTACCATTTGATATTGCCTCAAAATGCTTTATATAAAACATTACATTTTAAATGTTATAGCAACACACAAATTATAAATAACAACCTAGGAACCAGTTATATCTATCTTACAATTTGAAGTCCAAACCTAACTTAACAAGACAACTTTTCAGACTAATAAATAGCTAGCTATTCTAGGGGAGATTTTCTTATAGGGGTTTAAGATGTAAATGGGGTACTTGAATGCATGGAGGGGGGAACAGGAGGAATGTCCTAGAAGTAGGCTAGATAGGACTAAAATAAACTCACAGAGAAATAGGGACTAGTCTCCTGCTGGGAGAAATTTATAGGTCAAATCATCGCCTCTTGAGGGGACAGTTAAAACCCATGCATGCCCTGTCCAGACCTCAGTGTACATGTATCCACAAAGGACCAGCAGAAAATGTCACAACTGGAGGGTTTTTATGTCCGTGGTGATAGCTGTTCATCTCTAGTGAGGGGAGGCCATTAGAGTGATGTGCAGCTCTAGGTTAAAAAAAAAACTAAAGAAAGAAATGTCATGGGGATGGGGAGAGCTCTGGGCTACATGCTTGACATTCTGGAACAAGCCCCTGTTCAAGTGAAAAACATTCAGCAGAATCTGAGGATAGACAACAAGTGAGGCCAGAATATAAGAGCTGGGATTAGGAGCAGCAAAAGAAGTCTGCTTATAGGTATTTCAATATATATTTTTTAACACTTTATTGGATTATAATACGAAATGAAAGTGCAAACATTGTGTCAGCTTGATAACTTTTCCCGAATTTAATATACCTATGTAACCAGAACTCAAACTAAGAAACAGAATATTATCAGGGCTCTTGAGGCTTCTTTAATGATCCCCTTCCAGCCATTACGATCTCCCCAAAGTTCCCATTATCCTGACCTCTAAAAAATTAAATAGCTTTTACCTGATTTTTATTTAGTTTTTTTTTTAAATTAAATTATGCATTTGGCTTTTTTTTTTGCATTTGGCTTCTCTGGCTCAACAGTATTTTATAAGCTTCATCTTATTTTTGTGTGTGGTTATAGGTCATTGATTCTCATTGGCGAATAATGTTCCATTGTGTCATATACCACAATTTATCCACTGTTCTCTTACTGGAAACCGGGATAATTCCTACTTTGAGTCAATCACAAATAGCACTGCTATAAACATGCTACCTCATGTCCTTTGTTAAGCATATATACCTACTTCTCCTGGGCATATAGCGTCTAATTGCTACATCATGAGGTATGCAATTCAGCTTTAGTAAATGTTGGCTGTTTTCCCAAGTCTTTTAAATAATTTATGCACCCACAAGAATGTAGGAAAATTGTGTTGACTACACATCTTCATCACAGGTGACTTTTTCTGTTCCATTTTAACCATCCAGGTGGTATCATATTGGAAGTTCAATTTGCATTTCTTAATGACTAATAGTTGGACAACTGTTCCTACTGTATTGGCTATTTGGATCTTTTCACTATTGTGTCTTCAAGTTTTCTACACAAAGGACAATGCCAATTCAAAGCAGGACATTTCAAACATTGATCTGAACTTGGGAGCTCCAGACTAAGATTTTGAAGAAAAGAAGAAAGCTGTTTTTAGTACACTTACTGTCTAATTATGATCTGAGAAGATGCATGAGAGTAATATGGGTGAAATTTGCAGCAAATATCAAAATAACTCTCTAGTTGCTACAATAGCACTGCTTTCCACAAGATGACATAAAGCTGTTTCAGGCTCATCAACAGCCTGAGGCACATCCTATCAGTACACACGGGTGTAATAGCCTTCCTCTTGGTTATATTTGAGAGAGTTATTTGACTCCTGCATGTAGAGGAATTCAGGGAGGTAAAGACAAATTTTGAAAATGCTCATTGTATGTACCAGTGAGTTAGACACTAAGACAATCACTGGTTGCTAGTTACACACTGATTGTTTTCATATAATGATAGCATTAAAGGTGATACACACACACTCTCTCTATATATATACATATCCTGATTATTTTGTTTTCTTCCACAATCTTCAAGGTCTATCTTTAACCGTTTCCTGCCTATTTATCATCCAAAACATACTCCCAGAAAATAGGACAAGTAACATGCTGACATTTTCACATTTGCAGCATAGGGTAAGGTTAGCTCATTCCAGCTAACATACTTCAATCATGTAAAATTTCACAAAATGTAACCAACTGATGCTCAAAAGCCTTGAAGCACCTTAGGAAACTAGCCTGTTACACAACCCAGACAGTAAAACTCCATGTATTTAGGAGTTTAGACAAAAAAAAATGAGACATTTCTTCATGTTCATCAATATCAATGTCTTTTTCAAAGGATCAGATACAAAGAAAAATAGTAAAATAAAATTTTCAGCAGTTGGTTCAAATTTATTAGTTCCTTCTTAGGCTCAAAAAAATCTGTATTTTACAAAGTCTAATAATAATACATGGAAGACAACATTTTATTCATAGCTAAGACATGCATTTTCTATCACTGTCAATTATTACCTTTATAATTCAACTTTATTTAATGTCTCAGCAATATTTATAATGGGGAACATCTGTATTATTTCAGATGCATTTGCTCACAGCTGTTCATGGTACTGCTTGCAGCTGTGGGATAGTTTGCTTGGTGATGTCTGGGTTTCCTATTTTATCTATGAGAATAAAAATATGAAGCCCAGATGGTCCATATTAATTATGCTTTAGAAGTTTTAGCTGGTCTCGCTCTCAGTAGGACTTCCGCTGATCTCAGTTCCGTCATGATCTGATACAATGATTTTGGGTAGGTCACTTTGTCACTATAAGTCTCATTTTCTTATTAGTAAAATGAAGATGTCTTTTTTTTACTTTTTTAAAATTTATCTTTATCATTGAAAGTATTGCAGATGTCCCCCTAAGCTTCCCCTATTGTCCCCCTCCACCTTGCATCCTCCCAGGCCTTCACCACATTATTGTCTGTGTCCATGGGCTATGCATATCTATATATCTATATCTATATCTATATCTATATCTATATCTATATCTATATCTATATCTATATCTATATCTATATCTATATCTTATCTATATCTATATCTATATCTATATCTATATCTATATCTATATCTATATCTAAAGAGCCAGGGTCCATAACATCCAAAACAACTGAATGGACGACCGAAAACCAGAAGGCAGTCCTGCAGTCAGTATAAGGTCGCTGTGGCAGCCCAGCACTGACTGCTGAGGGAGCTGCAGATCAGGCCCAGAGAGAGGCCCAGAGAGAGAAGCAGGTTCTGATCCGCAGCCCCTGTGGCAGTCAGTGATGGGTCAGTGCCACAGAAGTCAGTCCAGCACTGACTGCCGCCGCTGCAGGCGTGGCAACCCAACACTGACTGCTGAGCAGGCTGTGGATCAGGCCCAGAGAAAGGCCCAGAGAGAGAAGCAGGGTCTGATCCACAGCCTCTGTGGCAGCTGTTGATCAGCCCTTGCCTCTCTTTCTCTCCGGGCCTCACCAGCAGCCGTGGGGGCTGCTGATCATCCTCGCCTCTCTGATCAGGCCTGGAGATAGGCCCGGAGATGCTGACTGGCATAGAAACCGACCAATCAGAACCAAATCTGGGTGAACTGCAAGGAGCCAATGGCTGCCTAGGAGGCAGAGCTTTTGACACTGACTGGCATAGAAACCAACCAATCAGAACCAAATCTGGGTGAACTGCAAGGAGCCAATGGCTGCCTAGGAGGCAGAGCTTTTGACACTGACTGGCATAGAAACCAACCAATCAGAACCTAATCTGGGTGAACTGCGAAGGCAGAACCTAAGGTGGGGGCTGAGAAAGGGTTTTAAGGACAACAGCTATTTGGTGTAAGGTGTAAGAAAACAGTTCAATTTTTTAATGACCAGTTTGACAGTAGAATGCATATGGCTGGCTATCAGTCCAGATATAGGGATTATGTATTTTTATCTGCCAAGAGCATTTCCTCCTGTTGAAAGAGGCCCCCTCCCCATTTAAGCAAACCTATCCTATATAATATATCTATACTAATAAAAGGGTAATATGCTAATTAGACCAGGTCGACTGGCTATCTTCCGGATGTCCGACTTCCTTCTGGACAAAGCCATGGTGGTGGGGACCGAGGCAGAGGCAGTTAGGGGTGATCAGGCCATCAGGGGAGTGCAGTTAGGGGCAATCAGGCAGGCAGGCAGAGGGGTTAGGGGCAATCAGGCAGGCAGGCAGGTGAGCGGTTAGGAGCCAGCGGTCCCAGATTGCAAGAGGGATGTCCGACTGTCGATTTAGGCCCAATCCCTAAACTGGCAGTCAAACATCCCCCAAGGGGTCCCCAATTGGAGAGGGTGCAGGCTGTGCTGAGGGAACCCTATCTGTGCATGAATTTCATGCACTGGGACACTAGTATATATATAAAAGCCTAAGCGACCATTCGATCATTCAACCTTCCAACCGGTAGCTATGACGCGCACTGACCACCAGGGGGCAGATGCTCAACACACAGGCATGGAAACAGGGAACAGACTGATGAATCTCAGAGGGAAGGGGGGGAGGTGGGAAGAGATTAACCAAACATCATATATGCATACTAGAGGCCCGGTGCACAGATTTGTGCACTGGTGGGGACCCTCAGCTTGGCTTGTGGGGATTGAGCAGAAACCAGCTCTTTGGCATCCCCCCAGGGGTCCCAGATTGCAAGAGGATGCAGGCCAGGCCGAGGGACCCCGCGGGTGCACGAATCCATGCATCCGGGCCTCTAGTATGCATATAAGTTCCCTGGTTAATCTCTCCACCCACCCCCACCCCCACATTCCCTCTGAAATTGGTCAGTCTGTTCCATGCTTTTATATCTCTGGATCTATTTTGTTCATCACTTTATTTTGTTCATTAGATTCCACACATAAGTGAAATCTTGTGATACTTTTCTTTCTCTGACTGGCTTATTTCACTTAGCATAATACTCTCCAGGTCTCTCCATGCTTTCTCAAATGGTACGAGATCCTTCTTTTTTACAGCTGCATAGTATGAAGATGTAAATTTTAATTCTGTGTTTTGCAGACACCTGAGTTTTCATAGGTCCTTGAGGATCAGAGCTGGTGTCAGGCTGGGAGTGATTAGAACAAGCAAACAGAGCTCAGAGTCTTCGGACCCTCTTTCACATATTGGAGTTGTAATAAAATATTGTTCATTAAGCCTCTAAGCACTGGTAACAACAATCCTCCTTTATTTTCTAATGATCTTTGAATCCCTTCTTTGAAGAAAAGGCACATTGTTCTCTGCTTAAAAACTCTTACTTTACTGTTAGTCAGAACCAAGATTTGATCATGGCTCCACTATTCTATCAGCTTAAGAGGAAAAACAAAATATCTGTCCTGATCACTTCATCTATTTAAAAGAACAGCTTTATAATAGATAATGCCTCATAAGATTGCTGTGAAAGTAAATTAAGTAATCCACATAGAACACTTAGTAAAGATCTTAGACACACAATAAATACCAGTGCTCTTTCATTTTTTGTCATGCACAAATATGTACTTACTTGATCAAATAAATTAATAATACCAAAATCAAATTGATTGCTATCGATGATAGCATTTTTATAATAACAAAAGGTCAAGGACTACCAGCAAAACACAAGGACCCTGTGTCAATTTCCTAGAGCTGCTGTAACAAACTACCACACACTGAGTAGCTTTAAACAACGTACATCGATCGTCTCACAGGTCTGGAGGCTAATGTCTGAAACCAAGGTGTCACAGGGCCATGCTCCCTTCAAAGGCTCTAGTGAAGGATCCTGCTTTGCCTCTTCCTGGCTTCTGGTGGTTGCCAGAAACCCTTGGCCCTTCTTGGCTTGCCACTTTCTGCCTCTGTCTTCAAATGGCCATCTTCCCTCTGTACGTGTCTTTGTGTCTAGCTCCCTCTCCTTTCTCTTATAAAGACACCAGTCATTGTATTTATGGTTCATCCATACCCACCTTAACTTGATTACATCTCCCAAGACCCAATTTCCAAATAAGGTCACATTCACAGGTACTGAGTGTGAAGACACCAATATACTTCTTGTGGAAGGCAGAATTCAACCCATAATAGGCTTCGTGAAGATATAGACAGATATTGAGGTTAAGATATTAAATAATTTAATGGAGGCATGCATATTATGAAAATAATTAGCCATTAATAAAAGGAAGTTGACAAAGTCTTGACATAATATAAAACCATATAAGTATATTGATCATGACATTTTCATGTATAGAAAACTCAATAATTTATAATGTACTAAAAAGCCATTTCATGTTAATTATTAATTCAATGCAATTCTAATCAAAATAACAAAATATTTTAAATATGCATATAGATTTAATTACTAGTTCTAAGATTTATAGGATCTTACAAAGAGTCAATAACAGCCAAACCAATTTAAAAGGAAAGGCATATGTTTTAGACCATGAACTACTATAAAATGAGACATAATTAAGCTATTCTTGATTATGACATTGTGGCACTAGCACACAGACAACCTTGTGAGAAGAGGAAATGGAAATAGTGAATGGAAACTGGCATAGAAATTGAGAGGTGTTTATTAAAGATTGCAAAGATATTTAATTAAAAGCTGTAATATAGTTTATTTTAATGACACATCCACTGAATTTTTGAGTAGGATAAAGCAGACTTTTTCTCCCCTTCTTTTTTGTTTCTTTTCTTTTTTAAAAAACAATCTGTTAATGAACAAGGTATATAGGGCCAACTCAAAAACTTTCTAAATTAAAATTATAAGACTACATGTGTCATTCCCCACAGTGCATTAGGAAATATTGCCAATGGCCAAAGGAAGGGAAGGTAATCTTGATCAGGCTGATCCTTTTTATAAATTCAGCCATGTTATGATGTCACTCTAATTATTATTTTGTGTCTATGTTAATAAGTTATGGTGGTTCTTAAATTTGTTTAAGAAGCTATAGTGCTAGTGTTCTGTTAAAAAGTCCCATTTGCTTGTACTGGTATATAGTGTACATGCACTGATAGAAGAAATAATATATTCTGTAGGAAATGGAGCCACTACGAAAGGCATTCTAGCTAAAATCAGAAAATTGTCTGTGAATACAAAAGCAGCTTGCTAATGTTCTAAATGGCCATTCCTCTAAAGTAATAGTGATTTTTAAGTGCCACTTAAAATTCCTCCATTTTATTCTTAAGTAAGTCAATTTATGATTGGTACTTTGATTGATATTATTCCATAGTTAGTTTTAATAGACAAAAGCATTGATATTATGGACTGCTCAGCCATTTCTTCTATGAATATATTATTAAAGTCAGAGGGACATGCTGAGCTATTAAGGTATTTCCATAAATTCTTAGTAGTAGTATTTAAGAAATTGACTCAATTAAGAATAAGGTTTTCCACATGAAAGTGCAGGCTTTTGGTTTTCTATCTATATATCTCTCCCCCATACAAAAGATCCACTCCATGGAGGTTGTCAGAGGCAAATGGCTGGAACATTTGCACCCGATTCTCCCAGTTTATTTCATGGACTCACTGCATAAATACCAGTTAATCCATGAAAATTCTATACTGTGTTTGAAGACAATAAACATTTATAATTACACTAGTGTCCCAGTGCACAAATTCATGCACACTAAAAGGAAATTAATTAAAAGGTGGCTGGCGGAGTGGGATGGGGAGAGATGGGCTGGACACGCCCTGGAGCCAACCTCCCATGGTCCCTCCCCAGGTGGCCACATGGTTTGAAGGGCATCTGTGGAGTGAGGGTCCCTCCAGCAGGTGGGGTCCCTCAGCCTGGCCTGCAGAGATCGGGCTGAAACCAGCTCTCTGACATCCCCCAAGGGGTCCCATATTGCAAGAGAGTGGTTCACTGCAGCTCGGCAGCTCTTGCATTGAGCGTCTGCTCCCTGGTGGTCAACGCATGTGCATCATAGCTACTAGTCAGAGCGTCTGCCCCTGGTGGTCATTGTGCATCATAGCTATCGGTCGGATAGTCGGTTGGTTAGACAGTCATTTAGCTTATATATATATATATATATATATATATATATATATATATATATATTATTAACCACTTCCACATTTTTCATTATTGGTTGTTTGGTGTCTAGTCTTCCTTTACCAAGGTAAAACGATGGTAATAATAACATTTGATGTATACTTAGTATGAATCTTAGGCCAGTCCATACTCTAAATGTTCTATAACGCAGTGGCCACCAACCAGTGGTCCAAAAGGTTGGCAACCGCTGGTTTAAGGAAACCTTTGGAGCAGTGGTTGCCAACTGGCAGTTCGCGGACCACCAGTGGTCCATGAGGTCCGAAAGGTTGGCGACCACTGCTATAACCATTAAATTTTCACAACAATCCTATGAGTAAAGTGCTTTGCTTATTCCCCTATTTTAGAGATGACAAAACTATCACCCAGAAAAATAAGTAATTTTCACAATGTCACACAATAGATTAGAAATGAAGATAGAATTCATACTGAGATAGAAGGAGTCTTAAGCCTGAAATTTAACAACTGCAAGGTACCAACTACATGGAACCAACCATTAAGATTCCAAAATAAGAAGTTACTCTTAATAAGCTCCAAACCTCACATGTCAGAATTTAACATACTTGCATGAAACTATAGCATACATTTTAAATTATACATTTAAATTACACATTTTGACCTAGAAATTTCCTTTCTAAATAAAGCACTTTTACGAGTATACATTGGGGCCATTTTCTTTTTCACTCTTATTTATTATTTGTTTTTGGAGAGATTGAATCTTATAAGAAAAATGTTTATGTTTTCATTTTAAACTTGATTTTCTCCTTTTCCAAACTTCAAGTATATCAGAAACACATTCATAAATATGATTTTTAGAGGTGAACCTGTAAGCCTCTGCAACTTTCCACAAAGAACCAGCAGATGTGAAAAAATCATCTTCCCCTCATTGCCACTTCCTTCAATTATAAATCTGAAAAGCTTATAAACTTTGCAAACTTCTATTGGCATCTGGAGGTGAGACTAAAATTTAGAAAGGCGTAGGGCAGCCAGGTTTAGAAAATAAAAATGCAGTATGCCCAGTTAACTTTTAATTTCAGATAACCAATAAAAACATTATATTGCAATTTATCTGGTAATGCTGATGAAGAAGCAAAGAAGAGGTGAAATAAAAGAGGTATCTTAATTAACATTACATATTATCTTGGAATATTAAACAGTTAAAATAGATCACCATGACTCCAGCAGGTAGGCCTCATGACTCACTATCCATAACATTAATGTTGAAAAAATTAAAAATATTGGCTTGAAATCATGCCAAAATATTATCTGCTTAGGACACCAATTTTGGGCTCATTTGGTATATGTAGTGATGCATTGGTAAATCGATTGTGGGAAAGGATAGAGGGGTTGATTTCTAACATGTACCAACTTTCATCCTGTAAATACTACCATCATGGTAAATTTCAAGCTCTCCAACTCAGCTTGCTAAATATTTAATAATCCTAAATATTTAATAATCAATTCTTAGAAGATTAAAAGAATAGCTCCAGCACAACATGTCCAGATGTCCCAGTCTACCTCATGATTAAAGCTTCATGAACATGCTCAAGAGCCCTTTCCAGAAACATGTGATCTCCAGAAGCTTTAGATCAATGTGGCAGAATTCATAGACGGAATAACCAATCCCCTGGAACCAGAGAGGGAGGAGGAAAGAGATGTCACAAATGCGGACTAATTTAAATACTTCAGAAATGTATAAGCTCCACACTTGCGTTTACAGACATTCCCTTAGGTATCTCTTCAATATTCATATCTCTCAAGAGGCCTTCCATAATTATTTCCTAACACCCTGGAACGAACATTCTTTTCCAGGTGCTCACAAGAACACATAGAATGTTTCAACTCTCAGTAAACAGTAAAAAATGTATTATAAGTAACTGTTAATATCTATTTAAATATCTATCAGGACTGACTATGTGCTCTCTGAAGGCAGGGGAAAGTCTTATTTGCCAGAATCTTTCAGAGTCTCTGGTATATAGGTGATCAATAAAATAAAGCTGGGTAGAATGGAGTATTAAAAATATCTGTGCAGTTTAGGAAAAGAGCTGGTACTTACAGGATTCTTACCTCATCACTTCACTTTTAATTCTTCAAAGAAAAAGGAGCATTAATTTATCATCCTTATCAGAATGCCAAGTAAACTGAGTTTCCTGCTATTGTTTATTGCCCTCCACTCTAAATGTTGATGGAATTTCCTGTTTGAAGGTGAACAAAGCTTTATTCAATTATCTCTATGGTGAACTCTCAGAATCAGAGCTCCAGCTATAATTTTAGTATATAGTTTCTGTGACACGTGTAGACACCATTTCAACAGGAGTCATATCTTATGATGAAAGTGTCAAGTTCACACATACTGATCTATTGCATACCAGTACAGCATGCAATTGATAAAAGTGGCCTGTCAGTGAAAGACTGATGAGGATGTATTTTATTTCAGGCCTTATGCCTAGCTAATGATGAGAAATAAGAAAAACAGAGGGCATAAATGATGAATTTGCTGAATTTGTTTTTATATCATTCTATAAAGTAATGTTTCCATTAAACTCAAGCATGTTGTTTTTATTCTTAAAGTTCACAATTTTTTTTTCATTTTATTTCCTTTAGGAGAAAGTGAAGGTAAAACCATGAATGAAAGAACTTTGGATCATGCTATAACCATTTTTGAAATATTTTTCATTCAACATATATGATCTAGTGATATGTTAGCAGCCTCTGCATATGATTTTGAACTGCATTTAAAATAACGTTAACAATAATTCTTGGCTTAAACCTTGGTTATTGGGGGAGGAGTCTCAAAAGAGCAGTTCATGAAACACAAACCTTCAAACCCCAGAAGTCACGGGTTAAGAACCAACATAAGCTAAAATATCTAAAATACCAATCCACTTATATTTTATACATAGACTATATAGGAACATTTTATATGGATTTTTTTTCTAAACGGAAGCTTACAGCATACCTAGTCTATAGAAAATAGAAATGTTTCTCCATAATTTTAAGTAAAGATAAATGTATGACAAAAATAGCTCATAGGTAAATAAAATTACATAAATTATGTCACACTGTATTGATACAAGAGTAAAAAGCAACATTTGTCAAATTAATGTTGGTTGGTTTATTATTAACATAGAAGGTTTATTATGAACTTTACACATTTGACATTTTAAAATATTATATACCAGAATTTCACTCCTACTCATATGAAAATCTAGAAACCTAAGAATTCTGATAATTAGGAACTGACCTAACTTAATTATTAAGCCACAGAGAGAAAATGCATGATTCAGAAACCAAAATAGGTATCAATTCCTGAAGATAAGTTTAAAGTAAAGTTGACAGTCTGATTATAGAAATTAGCTTTAATTGCAGAGCAAAGAGAAATGAAATACTAATACAAACTAATTTTAGTAATTTGGCATTTTTATTGAAAGGTGTTAATATTGAATCACTAATTGTATATTCCTTATTAGCAGTGGACATATTTATGAAATTTTCATTTCTATTTAATCTAAACTTACTTTGAATTAATTATTTTTGTAGAGTTTCTCAATTTTTTTCTTAGTAACTCTAATGTATATTTATATAGGATACCACATGGCATTAAATCTGACTTTTTAATCAGTTTAGATGTTATTTATGATCTAGAAACTTAGAGAATCAGAACATGTCAGAGTTGGATAAATTCTAGGAATCAAATTGTTCAACATTTACCTACCAGAAATATAATTTAAAAGTTTATACCCATGATTAAAATTTAGAAATCATATTATATTTAAAATCTGAAATGTTAGTACTGTTAGTTTAGCATAAAGTATGACATGTACCTTTAATCAAATGTCCAAATGTGCACAGAGTAGTTTTAAATTAAGCTGATGTTATAAAATTGCTTTAAAAAAAAACACATACCAAAACCTGTAATATTTTACATTACTACAGCAATATATGAGTGTTTTTTTATGTACATGTAGTCCATAACATGAATATTTGAGACTTTGGATGTGTGTTCCCTTACTGATGGATATTTTGGCTGTTCCTAATTTCTGGCCTGCAAATTAACTATAACCTTCGGCTGATACCAAATGTGGTTCTTGCTCTCAGAGCTGCCAGTTCATCTGCAGTGTCTGCTTGATAGTCAAAAACACTCAGTGGTAATGTTCCATATTAACTCTTTTTACTGATTAGAAAATAAGGCTCCAAGAAATGATATCATTTCTCAAGATCATCAAGGTCATAGGTGGAGAGCCAATATTTGTATACAGGTCGAGGTAATTCAAATAACTATGTTCTAATCAAAGCCTTTTATAATGTATAACTGATCCACAGAATTAAATTGTTATATTGCTTATTTTTTTGTTTTCACAAAGCATGATGAATAACATTCCCTAAATAAGCCAAATATCCAACAAAGATTTATTTACAAAAGAAGACAATGGGAAAATATTTTTACTTGCTATAAAAGTCTTAGATACAAAGAAAGATATGATTTTCGACATAAAATGATAGACTGTCACTAATTCAGTTAGATGATTAAAAAAAATAAATAAACTCCAGGCATTGCTACTGGGTAAGAGAGACTCAAGTTCATCACCTTCAGGTCACAAGTTTGAATTATTGCAAACCTAATGCTGACTGAAAATCACTATGCTCTGACAGCTATGTGGCTTTAATTATTTTTTAAAATCACAAAACAATAAGAATCAGCATTTTCATCTTTTCAAAAAAAGTTTCAGTTGCAAAATAAAAGATAAAGTGGTGGTCAGATTCTTTCCTCTCAAAACCAGAAAAGTTTCTCTCAAAACAAAAGAAAATGTGTTCACAATTAATAAAAGTCTTATATTTGAAAAATAGAAAAATATCCAGGCCCTGGCTGGGTAGCTTACATAAAATGAGTATATTAAAAAAGTGGTTGGCCTCACATATCTCACTGATCAGGAAAAAACCAACGAGAATGTGCATGCCACAAATATTATTAAACAAATAATTTGTATTACAATTAGTAACTCATAGAACCCCATAAGAAATAAAGCAGTAGAATAGGTAAAATAAATACATAGATGTCCGATAGAAGAGAAAAAAATAAATAGCCATGATACATAACATGATCGATATCATTAGAAATCAGAGCAATGCCAGTTAAAATAATAGCATGATATCATTGCAAGTCCACCAGGCTGGAAAAATTAAAATGTTAGACAATGAAATTATTTGTCCAGATACAAAGTGTCAAAAACTCCCATTAGTGTCAAAAACTCCCATTCGTGCAGGTAGGAGAGAAGCTGCACTTTGGAAAACAATTTCACATAACCTAGTAAAACTTAATAAGATCAGTCCCTGAGCCAGCAAACCCTTGTTCCTGTTAACACAAGCTCTGTACAAGAATGACCATAACAGCAGCACTTATAATAACAAGAAACTGAAAACAACTGAAATATATGGAAAGGAGAATGGAAAAATGAGAAGTGGTGTATCCATAAATAGAATACTGTACAGCAGTAAAAATGAATGGACTACACCCTACGCATTGTAATTGCATTTCAAAAATAAGTATGGAGTGATAAAGTGTGTCAGAGGAATACTAAATATATGATACTGCTTACATAAAGTTCTAAAATGTGCAAAATTAACAACATATGTCTTACTAATAACTACACATGCAGTAAACTATAAATAAAGCAAGGGGATGGTAACATTAAAATTACTGATCATCCTTGGATTAAATAGTGTGGGATCTGATTATGAATGGCTACACAGACTTTCAAAGGCCTAGATGATATCGGTATCCTATTTCCTAATAACTTTCAAAAATAAATATTAACTGAATGAATAAATATATGCAAAAATGTGTAAACCCAAAAGATGTAAGGCTGTCACTGATAAACTTTGTAATATCGGTGATGTCACTCCACCATTCCTTGTCAATTAAAAGAAATGTTATGGGGTCAGATCCAGGAATCTCTTATAATTCTAATATTCTTTATTTTCATATAATAACTTATGTGACAAAAGCTATTTTGATAAATGTAGGGAATGCATCTACAAATAACTTAGAAGTAGAGAATTAACCTTTCATGGTTTTCTACATCTATTAAGCCTTTACCTAATATTTCCTCTGAAGCAATAAATACCTAATGAGACACAAGGAATTCATTCCACTTCTATGAACAAAATTAAGAAATGTTAAAATTATGTATTTATGTGTAGGCTAATGTAATACATCTACAGATATCAAATACTGTGGTTATTGGTGCAAGCAATGAGAAATTTGCAAGTACTATGTCAGGATGAAGTTTTAAGAGTAATGAGATTTTTATATTCACAACCAACATTCTACCATGAGGAAATAATCTTTGCTTTATTTTACTTTTATTTAAACTTTGTTTTACGCTCTAGAAATTATCCTGTATCTTGCTGGAAAAGCTCTACTGCCAACTTTAAGTCTGAAATGACAGATGCATGATCAGAATTTTGTAGGTGTATTAACTTTAATTCAATATGCAGATCAAAATATATATTTGTTGGAAAGACAATTATTGAACTGAATTAGTTTCTTTATCTTGGAGGGTGGGTTAATATTTCAAAGAGAATGCTGAACAGAGTTTAATTTTGAAATATTTTGGCATTAATGTTGAAAACATCCAGGTCTGAATCTATACCTGGCATCTATTTCTTGTCCACAGAAGAACAATATGTTGCTAATCAGCAAAACAGATAGGTGAATACTGATGGAACATTCCCTTTGCCTTTTAGAGGAAAAACAGTTTAATTTGATAAATGACACAAGGAATAAGAAAGGAAGGCTGACGGCCTGAAAGTAAAATAACTCTGCTCATTGTAGAATGGAACGGAGCCCAGAATTCGGTCAATCCAGTTAGCTCCGGCCTCCTACTCTCTGTACCTGCATGGATATTAATGGACAGCAGTATTGAGGTCACCATCATTACTGCAATCAAGGAACAGTGGAAAAGTTGTGGCCAAATGAAAAAAAAATGTTTCTGGAATAGCAGATTTGATATATTTATAAGGTCCTTGGCCTACGCCAATCCTTTATGAAGAGTTCCTCTTTTTTTATTTCCTCTCTCTCAAATTGAAAGCAATTAGCCCTGACCGGTTTGGCTCAGTGGATAGAGCATCAGCCTGTCCCAGGTTCGATTCCAAGGTCAAGGGCATGTACCTTGGTTGTGGGCACATCCCCAGTAGGGAGTGTGCAGGAGGCAGCTGATCGATGTTTCTCTCTCATCGATGTTTCCAACTCTCTATCCCTCTCACTTCCTCTCTGTAAAAAATCAATAAAATATATTTAAAAAAAACAAACAAAAAAACAAATTGAAAGCAATTATTCTGCTTTAAAATTTAAAGGTCTTTTAAGACCTACTGATCAAGATCTAAAGCAATAATAATAATTAAATATCTAACAAAAGCCCTGCCCATGTGGCTCAGTGGTTGAGCGTTTCCCCAGGAACCTGGAGATCGCGGTTCAATTCCTGGTCAGGGCACATGCCCAGTTTGCAGGCTTGATCCTAGGAAGGAGGGCAGGCAGGAGGCAGTGGACCGATGATGTTTATCTCTCATTGATGTCTATTACTCTCTTTCGCTAAAAATCAATAAAAACAATTTTTTAAAAAAAATCTAACAGAAATGATCAACTCACAAATCACATAAAAATGCATTTAGCCAATTTTTGATAGCGAAAACCTGCCTCATCTTTAGTTTTATCTCTGTTTAAATATATCCCTCCACAGAAGAGAAAAAGCTCATATTGCTATAAATTTATTTTACAGTTACACTTGAACTTTTTCATATTTCTTAAAAATATATTATGAGAAGGAGGGCATGTATGGATATTGAATAGGAACTGAGGGGAGAAATTACCCAAATGTAAGATTGCCTTACAGATTTTTCTATAGCCAGTAAGATAAGTAATGCTGAGGCTTATAATTTCACTAAGTTGAAATAAAGCAAGTTCAAAATAATTTGCCAACTACTGTATGGTATATTTAATTTTACATTTTTTGGCAAGAAGTAATAGTTCCTATGATATAATTTAAACATTTGTATTACTACATACTATTCATAATAGTAAATTTTAAAAAAATAGTAGTATGTTTAATTTAAAAAATTGGAAGGTAAGAGTCACTCACATTTTACAAATGTAGAAACCAGGGTTGATATAATTGAAGTCCATCACTAGCAAGTGGCAAAGCTGAGATGTGCTTTTTGTCTCCAAAATAATATTTTCCACTTGCCAGATTTTCAAATACAGCAAGCTTTATAGTTAGTCTTATCAATTAAAATCATCTCAAACTCCAAGATTAAAAAGAAGTGTAAGATAATTCTATTTCTGGAATATAGATGTATAGAACTATATTATACATATACTACAGTAAATGGGTAGCTATATCTTCCAAGTCTCTCTTCTGAGCCCCCTCCCTAGTGGACGAAAGGGCTCTAAGTGGGTAAGATTTAAATTTGCACATCTCAGCATTTTCAGGTTTTAATGGTCTCTATTTCCAGATTGGATTCTTTGAGTACAAATACAGATACTCACATCAAGTTCTGTAATAGAAGTTCCTGCCCAGGAGGCTAACCGGGCACCAGAGAAAGTGTCTAAGTCCACGGGCTCCGGGCACTCTATACACTGGATGCAGGGTCCACACGTGTCATGCTCTACCTGTCAGTGGGAGCGAGTAGAAGTAGAGTTGGGGGCACTGGACTAGGTTCTCCAAACCATGATCCCTTTCCTGATACCTTTAGATGTTTAACGGCATCTACTGCTAACATCCTGCCACATCACAGCCTTCATCATCAAGATCCTACTGGAGCAGGCTCTATAAAAGACCGCTATGAAATAGAAGTTCAATCAATACTTCCACTCTCCTCACCAAAGCACATTGGAACATCTAGATCCCAGCACACAGGATCTGGGAAGCCAGGAGCTTATAGCCAGTCGCTTTATACCATTGCTACTCTAGCATTCCTTTCTTGCCAGACATGCCCACCTGCAGGGCTTCTCCCAGAGTTCTGGTGCTCAAACTTGGTTGATCATTAGAATGATCCATGAGAAGTTAAAAAACACTAGTCCTCAACCTACTCACCAAGACTCATTTCATTAGATTCTTTATCATCAGAAATTCAAGGGATGGAATACAACATTAGTATTTTTTTAATATTCTCCAGTTGAATTTTATGTGCAGCCAGGACCACTGTGCTAAAGTCTGGCAGCCTCCCCTGAGCTGCTTCAAGGGAGTCATCACACCAGTCCTCCCTGCCCCATGTTCTAGGACAGCCTATACCAGTCTACACGGCTCCACTGTGCCATATGCCCCTTTCTCTGCTCTACCACAGATTTTACCAGAGAATAGAAAAATAAGACTGTAAGTGTAACCTGTTTACAATACATTGTTGACTAAGCTTCAGATCTCAGTGTTTTGTAAGCACATCTTAAGAAAATACTATTCATAAAAGAAAAAAATACTACCCATATCAATTGCTTATTAGAGCAACTTCAACATCATACATAAGCATTTGTTTACAAAATAAATAAAGTTAAATAAATTATGGAAAATAACCACATAAGTAGATTTAAAATTCTTTGGTCAAAATAAATAATTATATGTTATATATATTCATTTCAGGCCCATCCTAAATGTAAATCATAATATAATGAATTTGATGATGTAAACATGATCAAAAGAAGAGTATTAATATGCACTTAAAATCTATATGATCCTATTAACCAGTGTCACCCCAATAAATTTAATTTTTAAAAAAGCAATGAAATAAGTCAATGTTGTATTACTTCTCATATAAATCCAATATGTTATCTAATTGATGCTCTGCTTCAAAATCTTCAACCTGTTAAGTGTGAGTCTAATAAATGGCTTGCTGTGATTGTCAAAGGCAAAAGAAAAAAAAGGAAAGAAAGAAAAGGACTATTAATGTAATTATTTTTTAAAATGAAAATATAATGCAATTATTTTTAAAAATGAAAATAAAATAGAAATGAGTATTTTCAAGAACAAAAAAGTTTAAACCTGACTTACTTGGAAAATTATATTCATTTATAATTCATTTTTCACACTACCAAAACACCTTAATATACAGTCTATTCCTTAAATATCTGTTTGATCTCCCGACCAGTGTGGCTCAGGATTGAGCGGTGACCTATGAACCATGAGGTCACAGTTTGACTCCTGGTCAGGGCACATGCTTGGTTGTGGGCTTGATCCCCAGGAGGGGGGCATGCAGGATGCAGCCAATCAATGATGACCATCTCTCATCATTGATGTTTCTCTCTCTCTCTCCCTCTCTCTTTTTCTCTGAAATCAATAAAAATATATTTTAAAAAAATATCTGTTTGATCTTTAAAAGAAAATGCTATGGCTTTCTGTTCTTAATTTATCATTCTTGAAATTTGATGGTTGCTCCTAGACACAAGTCATTTCCTCTGGAGCACTCCTAATGCACAGTAGGTAGTATCTCAGCACTGGTTTTTACTTTTAGATTATTAGCTAGAGATTAGATAAGACAGTTTCCACATACCCAACACTACTTAAACCTATTTTGTTCACATATCACCTACTTAAACATCTAAGTGAGTGTGTGTATGTGTATGTGTGTGCATGTGTGTGTGTGTGTGTGTGTGTGTGTGAATCTCTACTAGATATGTCTGCTTCACTTGGAAAAAACTTCAGGATTATTGAAAAGATGCCTGTGACCATCTCTGGTCTCCTTTGAGCAATTTTGCTTATCACTGTGATGCCTCCTGCTTTATCCAGCTCTATTAAACTGAGATGATTTTGGTTCAGTTACCAATCCAAGAAACTTCCACAGCATTCTGAATGTCTGTCTCTCCGCCCTGTTCCTCCACCAAGGACAGGTGGTCATGTCTCTTTTCCTCTTAGGAATGATCCCAAGGTTCAGATCTCACCTGAACATCAAGGTCAGTTTCTGGCTGCCCAAGTTATTCGTAGGGAATACATCCACTCAGCTCCTATTATTTACTATTTTCTCTGCTTCTCCACATATTTTCCTTGGAGAATATTAGATTTTTACTGTAAAAAATGAAAAATTTTCCTGTTCTGCAGTCCTTGTAGCTTTCCAAGTTGGTACTGTCATTAATATTCAATTTTCCCATATTTTAAAGGGGCCAGACTTCCTGTATCTTTAATTTTTTTTTTTTTGGTCTTTTTTATTATGAAACTAGAGACTTGGTGCACAAAATCCGTGCACTCGGGGGAGTCCCTGAGCCCAGCCTGCACCCTTAGGGCTGCCACAAAGGCGGGAGAGGCTCTGTGGGAGCGCACTGACCACCAAGGGGGAAGCTCCTGCGTTGAGTGTCTGCCCCCTGGTGGTCAGTGCATGTCATAGCAACCGGTCACTCTGCTGTTCAGTTGATTTGCATATTAGCCTTTTATTATATAGGATGTATGTGTACAACTACCTATATACAATATAGGTACAAATATTCATACATATAAATATACCTATATACATATCCGTATAAAATGCTTCTCCACATCTACTTTTATACAAGAGAAAATGGCATATCATCAAAGAAGGAAACAAAGGGTTTAGCTAAAATAAATGTATATTTTTTGTTCGATTTGGATTTTTTTATTAACTAGTTTACATTGAACTTCCCCACACCAACTTTTAAAAAGAAAAATAATATTGTTGTTATGCACCTATCACCCTTCACCCCAAAAATCTTTGTAAAAACAAACGCCACCGTGCTCAGTAACTTCATGTTATTTATAATTGAATTTGAAAAAATGTTGACGTTTGGAGAGTTCAAGTTAGGAAAGCAGCAGTTGTTCTGATTGATGTGTGTATGCACTCTATGTCCTTCAACGATGTTGCTACTATTATTAGAAATATAAAAAGATCCTCAGGGCTAGGATGAAATTTTTCTGATTTCTTTAATGGAATAATTTGTTTTTCCTAACTGAGGGCTAGACTGTCAACAAAAGAAGATATGCCACTTATGTCAGTATTTATAATGATACTAGGTTTCCTGTGACTTACCTATCATAGTATAAAGGTATTGTTTTTTAAATTTTGTTTAATTGCAAATAACATGTTATAATTTCTAAGTTTTTGCTATTAAAATAAAGCAATCAAAATTATTTTCTATATCAGACAGTTTTAATACAACCCAATGTCCATTAATTTAGAATCGAGAAGTTGAAACAATCTATAATTTACATTTTCTAAATGTATTTGCAGTTTGATAATATAAACTGCACTTAAAAGAAGAACATTTAGAGCCTAGTAGGTGTGGCTCAGTTGATGAGTGTCGACCTGTGAACCAGGAGGTCACAGTTAGATTTCCGGTCAGGGCCCATGCCCAGGTTGCAAGCTTCATCTCCAGTATGGGATGTGCAGCAGGGCATGCAGGAGGCAGCCAATCAATGATTCTCTCTCATCGTTGATGTTTCTATGTCTCTTTCCCTCCCCCTTCCTCTCTGTAATAGATAAAACTATATTTTTTAAAAAAAGAACATTTAGAGAACTCAAGTATATTATAAGAAACTTAGTAGTATTTTGCTACCATTGTAACTGCTTAGGCAATTGTCCCTTTTTTCAACACCTCTATTTTAGAAAAAAAAAATAATGTTATTAAAACTGAGGGACTTATTTAATCAGTGTGATGTAATTTAGCTTCCCACATATTGCCACACGTCTAACTAATTTGTAAGCAGTGACCTACTGAATTGCAGGATTTTTTAAAGCAACACTCAATTGTTTCTTTAAGTGGAGATGCCTGTCCCTAAAATATTCTCTCAACTGTTATCAAGAGCTGATCATTATAATGTATTTGTAATGTTATTAAATCCTCTTTAAGGATTATTCTTAAAGCTGATTTTGAAATAAGCTTCTTTAAATGTAACTGTGTAACAATATATTATAATTAATTCACACTGTTCTTTAGATCCTCATTTCTTGTGTATAAATGCAACAATCATTCTAGTATAATGTTCAAGAGACATTAAAATGCAAACATATGGTCTTCCAAAAGAATCTAAATCACTTGGATTTTCCATTTCCACGACTTTGTAAAGTCTTCTATTATTGCTTCTAGTCTAAGCTCATTGATTACTTCCTAGTATTAGTACATTCAATATTTAAATTGCTAACTGCACCATCATTATGCGTGTATGTGCTGCTTTGTTTCACTGCTGATTCAAAAAAGATTTTAACAGAACGACATTTTAAAAATACTTTCCCTCCCTTTGGTATAACATTCTATTTGCTTTTTAATAATTTCTCTGGATTTTTAATATATTTTTTAACTTTGCAGAAACCTATTTAAATGGATTATGTCTGATATTAAATTGTTTTCAACTGTGATCTAAATCCTTTAATACAAAGGATACAAGGACTTTACTCAATAGTGACATTTAAGACCTTGAAACATTACCAGATAAATGCTTCAAATACTTTATTTGACAGATGTTATATTTGTCATATAGATTTTTATGCTCAATTTAAAAAATCTAATTTAACAAGCTAATTGATCCAAAATTCCAAAAGTTTTTGTCATCCAAATCTTTTTCCTGATTATAATCCTGTTCATTTCATGATGGCATGTATTATTTATAGCATAACTGTCCTTATACTTTGAAATAACGCTTAAGTAATATGTATTATGTGTCCAGCAATGTTCTAAGCACTTTTAAAATAATTTACTTCATTCTTATTTTACAAATAAGGAAGGCAAAGCAAAAAGGAGATCAAATCATTTAGCCTAAATCACATAGGTAAAAAGAAAATAAAACCAGGATTCAAATTCACACAAGCTGAGTTGAGAATCCTTCCTAATCAATTAAACACTATGCTCTATTGTCTGAAAGACATTTGCACAACAAAACTAAGAAGACCAGTACTGTCTGCCATAGTTCTAAATTAAATTCTAATCTTTATGAGTTTGGGGACCAGCAGATTAGTTGATTTCAGACTATAAACCTGGGTAGGGACCATCTGTGCTTTCCACTCATTAGTGGTGCCCTGGGGGTGGGCAGGTTTATTTTTATTCATCCTTTAACCCAGAGTATAGACTTTGCATGCTATTCTTTGAGGAGAGACTCTTTCCTAGACTTCCTATGCTCCATGAGCCTCCTGGATCCCAATTTCTGCAAAGCTCTGAAATGGGAAGTTGAAGCCCACCTTGGCCAATGCTCTCAATTTGCAAAGCCAGTTTCAGGGCTCTACTTCATTTTCTGGCTAACTACTTAGAGGCAGGGAAGAAAAACTCCTTATTTTGTCACCTACTTCTCCAAGCACTTAATTTACATGTTTTTAAAAATTTACCTTTAGATCAATAATTTTAATAATACAAAAATTAACTAAATTGAGTATAAAGTAATGGTAGTAGAGATGAGACAGGGAAACATGTTCAGAGACAGAATGATAGCATTTGGAGGAGACTTAAATGATATATAATTACTAGAGGCCCAGTGCATGAATTTGTGCACAGGTGGGGTGCAGCCAGCCCACCTCTATCGGGGCTGATTGGGTCGGGCCAGCCAGGGGGAGGGGCTTCAGGTGGTTGGCTGGCCAGCCCCGCCCCAGATTGGTGTGGGGGGCGATCAGGAGCAGGGCCAGCTGGGGGGAGGGGCCATGGGCAGTTGGTAGGCCACCACCCCTCCTGCCCGGTTGAACTCCTGGTTGAACTCCAGTCAAGGGGACAATTTGCATATTAGCCTTTTATTATATAGGATTAAGAAAAGTGGCCCTCTTGTGCTCCTAGCATGTACTTGGAATGTGCGTAATATTAAGGTGTCATTGTCATAGAGCATACCATCTCAAAGCTTAATGATTTAAGACAATAAGCATTTATTTGATTCATAAGTTGGCAGTTAGCTGGGCAGTTCTTTAGCTCTGGGCCAGGCTCAATTGATCTTGCCTGCAGTCAATTGGCATCTGGCAGGGGCTATCAAGGTGGATGGTCTTAGGTCTGTCATTATCTCTCAGGCTAGCCTGGGTTTATTCACATGGTGATGGCAAAGTTCTAAGAAAGTGAGTGGATACTTTCAAGGTTCTTGAGGCCTACACACAGAACTGGCCCATTGTTATTTCTATCACCTTCTATTAGCCAGAACATGTGACAAGAAGGAAAATAATGTAAAATTATTATTTATTTATTTACTTGCTTATTTATTTATTTGTTTGTTTGTTTGCTTGTTTGTTTCAGAAAGGAAGAAAGAGGGAGAGAGAGGTAGATACATCAATGAGAGAGAATCATTGATCCACTGTCTTCTGCACATCCCATGCTGGGGCCCGAGCCTGCAACACAGGCATGTGCCCTTACCTGGAATCAAACCCTGACCTCCTTGATCATAGATTGACATTCAACCACTGAGCCATGCCAGCCAGGCTAAAATTATCATTTTCTAATGTAATGCTTCATAACAACCCATAAAATATCTCTTAAAATAGAGATACATGTAGGAGTCTTATGAAGCTTAGACTTTTTAAAATCATTAATAAATACTGTGTATCTTAAGCTAACATTATTCTTAATAAATATTGTGTCATTGTAGAATTCTATATAAGATGTAGAAATAATATATTCTAAAGGTAAAATATGTGTTGATTTTTGCTAATAAAAGTAATTAATTTTGAGATGAGCAGACTTAGCACTATTGACACTTTTTTCTGTTATATACTACTAGAGGCCTGATGCACAAAATTCATGCAAGGGGCTCGGCCCTCACAGCTCCAGCTTCGTCTGGATGGTTGTTCTGCTGTTAGGTCCAATTAGCATATTAGCTCTTTATTATATAGGATTTTCATTTTTCCAATAAATATTTTACAAGTAGAAGAGAGTTTAGATCAAATGAGACAATTCTTTCCCCCAAAGGATGCCTGAGGAGGGATGCCTTCCATCTCAGAAGGGAGAGATAAAGTGACCTTTATTTTCTGTATTTATAATTTTGTCATATTAACATGGAGCAGAAGACCCTATCTATTTACTCTTTTTCTAGTGTGATATAGACCATAGAACTACTGCATATTTTCAGAGTGAGTGAAAGCTAGGGTGGGAGTGAGCCTTTGAAAGTCAAACAATATAGATCAAGTTATGAAGGAATATAATTGAGTCTTTCATGAAAAGGGTTGAAAATCTAGTTCAATGACAAAAATATTTGTGGAACTATTAAGAAAAAGCATAGGCACCTTTTGAAATAATGGGAGATAGAAGTAATTAGAAAGAAAGGAAGAGACTAAATATATTGAATTATAGTGTGTGGCTGCTGAAAAGTTAATCTGCTAAGTATATAAATTAATTAATCAGTCCACAAAAACAAACAAAAAACAAAATGAAAGAAACACAAAATGA
Organism: Myotis lucifugus; assembly: GCF_000147115.1. Lineage (NCBI taxonomy): Eukaryota > Metazoa > Chordata > Mammalia > Chiroptera > Vespertilionidae > Myotis > Myotis lucifugus. Next base: position 143,331 of record NW_005871686.1, on the reverse strand, counting down.
ACTAAAACAACAACCAAAAGCACTTAGGCAATGGTGACAGAAATACTGTCTGTAACATTCAGGGTGTCCCCCAAAATGTATACACACTTTAACAGTCTCTCAATTTTGAAAATGAATTGTATTTTAATAAATACTGCTTTTATAATTATTCAAAGTGTGTGTATACATTTTGTGGGGACACCTTATATACATTAAAGCTAGGGAGGGACTATCTGTGCTTTCCAATCATCAGTGGTATTTTTTCTAAAATGGTATTCAAATACATAGTTGTATTCTGTGAGTTTTCCTTGTTTCTAGTAAAAAGAAAAATATGTTAAGATATATATAATATAAAATATAAAATATATAATATCATATATGATATATGATATAAGGTATATGATATATCATATATCATCCTATATAATAAAAGCCTAATATGCAAATCAATCGAAAGGTTGAACTACAGGTGAAATGACCAGTTGCTATGACATGCACTGACCACCAGAGGGCAGATGCTCAATGCAGGAGCTGCCCCCAGCCCGCAGGCCCCAGGCCAGCCACGGGTCACCCCACCGGTTGCCCCACAGATTGGCCCTGATCGTTGGCCAGCCCTAGGGACCCTACCTGTGCACGAATTTTGTGCACCAGATCTCTAGTATATATATGAAAGCCTAAGTGACTATTCGACCAGTCACTATGACATGCAATGACCACCAGGGGCAGACGCTCAAAGCAGGAGCTGCCCCTTGTGGTCAGTGTGCTCCCACAGTCAACCTCCCGCGGTCCCTCCCACAACTCCGGCTGGCCAGCCCTGATCAGGACTGGGCGAGATGGCCCTGATCGCCCCAATCACCAGCCAGGCTGAGGAACCCCATCCGTGCATGAATTAATGCACTGGGCCCCTAGTATAACATATAATATATAATATATAATATATAACATATAATATATAATATATAATATATAATATATAATATATAATATATAATATATAATATATAATATATAATATATAATATATAATATATAACATATAATATATAATATATGATATATGATATATAATATATAATATGTAATATATAACATATAACATATAATCTATAATATCTGTATATACTAGTAGATTCTACATATGAGTGAGATACTGGTCTTTCTCAGACTGGTTTATTTCGCTTTGCATAATATTCTCCAGGTCCCTCCATGCTGTCTCAAAGAGTAAGAGATCCTTCTTTTTTTCTGCTGCATGATATTTCATGGTGCAAATGTACCACAGCTTTTTTATCCACTCATCTACTGATGGGGACTTGAGCTCTTTCCAGATCTTAGCTATTGTAATGTGCTGCTATGAACATAGGGGTGCATACATTCTTTCTGATTGATGTTTAGGGTTTCTTAGAATATATAGAACCAAGTCAAGTTCTTAAATACATCTTTATGAGCAATGAAGTACTCAGAGTATTTGAATTCCCACCTACATCCTTAATGTATTGTTCAATTGTTCAGTCTCTAGATTAGAGGAGGATGAATGAATGGGCTCTTCTGAAACTTCCATCACTCTGTGAGGAAATTAGTTTTATATGAGCAGATCAATGATTTAGATTGGAAAAATAGGAAATATATACAGGTTTTAATATTTAGAATATTGAAATATTACCGTACTGAAGGAGAAAACTATGCTAGTTTGCTAAGTTTCTGAATTTATAGCTTACTGAGGTATTATGAAACTGAAAATAGTACAGCTGAGGATAACATAGTCAGAATGTGTTCATTTTATTCAAATTAACCTTAGTAAAGTAATTGTTTAGAATCAGAGTGCTGAGAGAGTTTCACTGTTAACCAAGAGGTTGCTATTCATCATAGAACATCAGTAAGTATTTATTGGGTTAGCACATGGGGACTTCTAACCTGAATCCTTCTTCATACAGATGAAGTAATTGAGACCCAGGGAGGGTAATGAACTTGCCTCAAGTCACCTAGCTAATGAGGTGAAAGAGAGAAGCAGAGCCAGGGCTAATAACGTTTTGCAAACTGAAGCACATGGCACACAGTTCTAGGAATATGTTGGTAAGGGATCAAATAGGAAATGTTATTACTTAATTAAAGCAGAATCATTCTGATAAAATATTAGTAGGATAGCATTTTTCAAGATGCATATTTTAGTAATAAAGTTTTAAAACAACAAATATATTTCAGGCTTGAGAGCCTAAAAACATATATTGAAAATGGTTTCCTTACCTTAAGAATCTAGCTATTTATTTGTGGGTTTTAGAAATATCTTAATCTGATTTAATAGCAATTATGCCACCAAAGTATTGAGATTTTTAAAATTCGTATGCTGGAGTTTAAGATAATCTGAAAGTGTGTATGCTATTTCTATGTCGTGGTGAATTATAAGATACTTGAGATAGCTATGAAGCCAGTGTTCAAGTACCTTAAGGTTAATCAAAGCAAAACTCTGAAAGCTAATGAATGAAAAACATAAAGTGTTCTTGTTCCTGGAGATGATTAAGCACATGAGATTTTACTATACACACTCTGTAATGGAAGGTGACTTAAAAACAACCAATTTAACCATCACAATTTCCTTTTTCCACTTCTGTAGAAAATGATAATTACACATACTAAAGGGAAGGATAAAAACAGTGTGTGTGATGATGGAAACATTGAACATCTAAATATTAAGGGAGAAATATACATATTTGACATAATTATATTAAAATTGTTAACCTATATACTCATTAAAATACAGAATCCCTCAAACCTATTACCTTACCAATGTAAATAAAGGTAAAGGTCATTAACAGAGGCAGTATATTATTTCAACTTGCACCTTAGATGAATTTATCAGGCGATGATGGTTATGTAAATAGTTTAACAGCTGTGTTGACCTTAATATTCCTAGAAATTAACTTTTGATAGAAGGCTACAGTGTCTCTGTGGTATTTTAACAGCAAGATTGGAATATTTCCTAAATGCACAAGATTATTAGTAGGCTACTTATTCTTGGTAATAATAGGAATGAGTATTGCTGATATAATACAAAGAAATGAAGAGGATATAGGAAGTAGGATAAGGAAAGAAAATCAGTCTTCAAAAGTCTACAATCATATGTTAAATCTAGGGGGGAAAAAACAAACAACTTTCTCCATGAGCAAAGTTGATTCTTTGTGGATTTAACCACTGAAGTAATTCTCTCTTCAGTTATAAGTCAGTGCAGCCAATCACCTCACCAGCATCCAAGAAGCCTGGCTTGATGACAAAAGAGCTCTGCAGAAGGGGCTTAGAAACAGATGTGCGGGACTCTATGTCTAACAGCAATTGGTCCATGATATTTTGCAACATTAGCAACTGTTCCCTGGTTCACCTTCAATAATTAAGTGAAAAAAATATTCTCTCCTTATGGTGTCAGGTAAGGTGCTATGTTTTTGTTTTATAACAAAGTTATAGTTTATCTCTCTACATTGTCAGTGTCTCCCATGAGAATATAAGAGTCAAAGGTGAGGGACTATTTTTATCTTATTACTTTATCCCTAGTGCATAGTTAGCACAGTGCCTGTCAATGAATAGGTAGATAGGTAGATGATAATGATGATAGATAGATAGATAGATAGATAGATAGATAGATAGATAGATAGATGATAGATAGATAGATATAGATAGAAATATATATTACAATTTTTAAAAATTGATGGATGGATATTGGGTGGGCATCCTTATCATTGTGTTTTTAGGATATTTATGGATTTTCAACTCTGTATTTTTGGCATTCATATGGATAATGGTACATTACCCATTTCCATCTCCTGGGGGCCTGTATCTGGTTTTCAGTCCCTCTTATTTTATATCAAATAGCTTCCTCAGTAAGCAACATTATCTGCATTTACTAAGAGCCTAATACTTTACAGAAATTATAAGGTCACTGACTGATTCTTTAGATATTTCTTATATTGACACATGCCTGAAATTGAACTGGCACTCTGCAGCACTCTGTGGAAGTTGGCTTTTGCAGATGTGGGTCTCTCAGGAGAACAGGGAGAGTAGACTCAGTGAAGAAGCTGTGTTGCTTCTATCCTCAGACTTTTCCTGCTAGAACTTTCTTCTTTCCTATTTTTTACATCCCATAAACCCAACATTTAATCTAAAGTAGTATATAGCAATAAAAATTTATATTTACACTCTAAAGATTTACAATTAACTCCAAATATCCGCTGTTCTGTGGACTAGGGATCATGAAAATGAGACTAGACATTCTATAGAGCCTTTAAATATTTAATAACCTCTGCCTTATCTTTCATAACATCAATTATTCATCATTATATAAAACTGATTACTTAGAGATTTTTAACAATTTGAACACTTGGCCCATTATTTTTAACTTATCTTAGTATATATACTAGTGGCCCGGTTTACAAATTCATGCACATTGAAAGGAAATTAATTAGAAGACATATTTTAATACTAGAGGCTCAGCACACGAAATTGTGTGGCCCTGCCTACCCGCCCACCAGCCTGCCACCCCACCGCCCCACCTTGACACCCTAACCTCTCCACCCAGAGCTTGAGAATGCCTGGCTCCAGCCCCCATACCTCCAGCCTTTTCTGGTGGCTTCAAGCCCCGCCGTCGGTCCTGTGAGTCGCCTCAGCTGGTCCCGCCTGCTCCGGGCACCTCCCCACTTCCACCCCGTCTCCAGAGCAATACAGCGGCTCCACCCCATCATGGCACAGGAGAAGAGCTTGGAAGCCTCGTGCCTGCTGCAGAGTTTCGAGTGCCTCTTCCTGTCGGCATGTGCGCTGCACTCCTTCCCCTGGAAGGTGGGTGGCGGGATGCTCTGAGTGCGAGCGGTGGGTGGCGAAGGACTGGTGAGGGGGCGCTACAGGCTCTCACCACTGCCCTTCCTGCCATGGGGTGGTCCTGCCTCCTCCAGGTGCCTCCCTGCTTCCGCCCCATCTCCGTAGCAATGCAGCGGCTCTGCCCTACAGTGCACTCAGCCTCCTGCTGATCGGTCATTATGGCGTGAGGGTGTCACAACCATTAGCATATTAGCTCTTTATTATATAGGATTGCTATTCTCCCTTTCTCTATAATAGAAGTGTCAACCAAATTCATGATCGACAATAACAGATCGAAACACACGCGTGTGATTGGCACCAGTGAGAGCTTTATATGGATAGATAAACTTGCTTAATTAGACCTGCTTTCTGATGTAGCTAAACTTTTTCCAGCCAGTGAAGCACCCCAACTTCTCTTTCAGGTAATTGTCAGCAACACAGCAGTAAATATCAACACAAAGCAGATTATTATTGTAGATCATGCAAGGAGAACAAAGGGTAAAATATTTAACTGTAACAGTGTTTGACTATATTCTGTGCAGTGAGAAAACCTGAAGTCATTTTCAAGGTCCACTGTTTCTTACTTCTTTTCAGTCAGGTCAAGTTTCTAAACTTTCTAAATCTCCATTTTCTGGCTAATGAAAAGAAAATAGGATTCTACCGAGTCTCCTGTCTACCTACTCCAGGACTTATTTGAGGATCAAATGAGATGAGGCATGGGAAAATACTTCACAGACATTTGGTTAAAGTGTAAAATGTTTTCACCTCACTATAAAGCAAGTTGTGTTCCTGGGATGAAGAAATTGCAAGGAGGCTGGTCGCTAGGGAAAGGAAGCAGGTGTTGCTATGTGACATCATTACCTGGCACCTGCAGCCACTGTTTCCAGGCTGGGCTGGGCTGTGGGCTGCATTTTGTGCCATGGGGTCTCGGTAGTGTTGGCTGTGATTTGGTGGGCTATTGGTCCGGGGTTGGGGAAACGTGTGTCCCACCTGGGGGAAGCCAAGTGTTGCTCTGTGGGTGCCAGGTTTGCAGTGCCATTTCTCTGTAAATGGCCAGCGCATGTCACGACAGCTCCTGCATTCAGCATCTGCCCCCTGGTGTTCAGTGCACATCATAGTGACTGGTCGAATGGGCGGACACTTAGCATATTAGCATTTTATATATATAGATAATTCTTGTGGTAAAAGGGTTTCTAATTGTCTTTTGAGAGTATCATTATTTTTAGCTTTAAAAACTATATTTGTTTTCAAATGCACAGTAAGGATCTTGGAAAATGCCATCTCTGCATCTTTGCTTTCCAGATAGCCAACTTCCAAAACTTTATATGAAATAATAACTCAGTAGCCTCCAAGAATTTGGAACAGAGAGGAGATAAAAATGCTGTACAGAGTGGTACACGGAGCATGAAGTAGAATACTATAATAGAATCCGAGTGAAGTAAGACTTGGATAAAACATCAAGGAAAATCTGAAAGATTGTATTGTCATAGACTCATAAGGAGTTACAGTGCAAGAGGTGGAAATGAAAGTCTACAATATACTGCATGCCAAAAGAGCTGCTTTATTTCTTGTCTTCCTTTCTGTCATGGCCTTTGGGAGAAAAAGTTGAAAAAGTTAATAATGTTGCAAGGAAATTCAGACCATGAGTTTCCATCTTGCTTCACAGCAAGAAATGCATTTAGACGTATCTGAGAACCATTCAGCGTTTCAACCCCAGGCAGAGCTTCTGGACAGCAAACAGAGAGGAGAGCCGCAAGTGCAGCAGGGGGAGCTATTTTTTCCACTTGTTCGGACGTGACAGTGTTTATTTTTAAATGCCAAGAGACACTACATAACAGGATTTCTTCCACCTTCGGCAAGTGCATATTTCACAGTCCCAGGTATCAGCCACGGAGTCCAGGTCTCTCTAATGGACAGGAAACTCTTTGAAGAAGGTCAAAGACTTTTTAAAGGCTAATTCTATTCCAAAAATAAAAAGAGAGATAGAAAGAGAGAAGAAGGAAAAACAACAATTAACGTGACTAAGTTATAGTCACTGTCAATTTCCAATTTCTACTTAATTTTACAAGGCCTGGCACACAGGAAGTTTTTAATATCTATTAAATCAATTTTATAACAAATCAATACTGAATAATATTTGCAGGATACATAGATTATTTTATAGTAAAAAAACCAGTTATATCAATGACTCATCAATATTCCTTGATTCTGAGGCTTTCAAAATTACTAAGATAGGGCAGAAATAATGTCCATATCTCCATTTATTAGATGCAAAAGTTGGAGAATATACATATTTAAGCTAATTCATAGTGTTTTACCTCATATCATAGCCCAGTGGTCGGCAAACTGCGGCTGAAGAGCCACATGCGGCTCTTTGGTCCCTTGAGTGTGGCTCTTCCACAAAATACCACGTGTGGGCGCGCACATACAGTGCGATTGAAACTTCGTGGCCCATGCTCAGAAGTCGGTATTTTGTGGAAGAGCCACACTCAAGGGGCCAAAGAGCCACATGTGGTTGGGAGCCGGAAGGCCGCCCAAGCTGAAGTTTGAGGACCACTGTCATAGCCAGATAATGCCATTGTTAAAAAATATAAAGTAAATGAAATGTGTTTTTCTTCATAATGTTGAGACCATATAATAAATTCCGTTCTTTTTTTAGCCTGGAAATCTCATTTTCATGAATTCTAAATCTCTACACTTCACTTTTCTCACTGTATTCCCTTTCCTTTAAAATATATGCATTCTTTATCTCACCTATTCTAAGGCTCCAAAAAGGTCATGGGCTAAACTAATACCTCACTCACTACCGAAAAGGCAGCTCCTTGATGCACTAGGTATATTTTACCCACTTTTCGATAAATCTTTAATTTTTAACCCAGCTATAAGCCAACATTCACTGAATTGTTTATTCTAAATTCTCACTTAAGGGTTGGCATGAAAGCTTGGTAATAATTGTTTGGGTACCACCATGAAGGTCAGCAGTGGGGAGCCTGAAAGGTTTATTTTAGCAATCTGCAGGAAGATTTCCTAGCCAGTTATGTTGTTTCACCCTGTTACTTACCAAGGAGATGCTAGAAAAGTCCTAGGCTATCAACTCTCAAGCTGCCTTCCCATCGAATGTCTGAGGACCCAGAACAAGGCATTGAGAGTCCACCCCAAAAGTAAACATCATCAAAGCCACAAAATCATGTTGGAGTAACCATGGTGGAGTCAGTATTCTTTGGCACTCCGTGCACTGAGGGGTAGTGGCTGTCTTCTCCCCTTGCATCTAGGCTGCCTGGGACTGCTCTGACCTGTACAGAATGACCAAGATGGCACTAGGAAGCTCTTGGTCCAGCCTTCAGGAGGACTGACAGCTTCTGCTTTGGTCTTACGGGATTTTGTTGTTGTTGTTAATCCTCATCCGAGGATATTTTTTCCATTGCTTTTTAGAGAGAGTAGAAGGGAGGGAGGAGGGGGACAAAGAGAGAGAGAGTGAGAAAGAGAAAGAAGGAGAGGCATCAATGCCAGAGATATGCACTGATTGGCTTCCTCCCCCACATACTACAGGGCCAGAAGGATCAAACCAGCACCTTCAGTGCACTAGCCGATGTTCTAACCACTGAGAAACACAAGCCAGGGCTGTCTTAAGGAGCTTTAAGCTACATGTAAAATGTCTGACTACCCTGATGGAGAGGTCCTGACACTACATAGAGAGAGAGAAGGGTTCAATTAATCCAAGCCTTTCTTTGGTCCCACTAAGATTCTAAACATTTGAGTAAAACTGACAGAGACCTTCCAGACCAGACAGTGAGCTGAATAGCAGCGAGTTTGCTCTGTCATGCCAGGTGGATTAGAAGTATCACCCTGTCAAGCCCTTCCCACATGCCTGGCCCACAAAAACTATGAGATAATATACCGTGGTTGCCATTGAAAGCCTCTGTGTTTTGGGGTAATTTATTATGCAGCAATTAATAACCAGAACAATGACAGAGCACTTTGTGTCATTTTCAGCAGTCTGGATGAACTGTTCCTTGTACCCACCTGGGAGAACCCTAAATTGCTTTTTCAAAGCAATTCACACAAATCTGTACAAAGCCGGAGGCCTGTCCTAACAAGAGAGTTTGAAGACCTCTAAATGACAAATTTCTAGTCATGCTCTTGGAGCAAACTATTACATTAATAGATAATTCTATTGTATGTTTGATTCTCCATTTGTCTAATGAACAGGGAGAATGAGGGATAAAGTAACATAATGTGTATAAACTTTCTTTATAAAATATAAAACACATGCCAAAAATAAGGTGTCACTACGGTCAAGTTTTTATGAATATCTTTCTTTTCGAAACATTTCAGATTAGAAGACATTTAGTCTGAAACCAAGGGAACTAAATGGTGCTGTTAGAAGAGAAGTACTAAGTGATGTTTAAGATATAATTCACATACTATGATATTCACCTTTTTAAGGTGTACCATGCGGTGGTTTTTAGTAGATTTACAAAGTTGTGCAATGATCATCACCAATTCCAGAACATTTCTATTACCCATAAAGAAATCTATACCCAGAAGGCATCTTTTAGGAATAGAAAAAGTTGATGGTGCTAGTTAGAAAAATAATAACTTGGGACAAACATAGACTCAAACACAGGAAATAAAGAGAATTGCAAGTAGGGAAGGGACAAAATGAGTGTGCAGAAAAGAGTAAACACAACAGGCCTGAGAGGACTATCACCCAAATGCCTGCTTCGAGGGCTGGCCCGTGGCCTATGCCTGGGAACTTGACTGGTGAACAGTCACCTACACTGATATGATGAGTGCCTCACTTTGTGTAAATAGTACAAAAGTGTGATTAATATTAATATTTACTTTCCTTTGGGGAGCCTGGTATCATAGGCCAAAAGTGCCTATATGACCCCCCAAAAATTTAGGCACTGAATCTCTATTGAGCTTCTTAGTTAGAAGACACTTCACTTATGTTGTCACAACTTGTTGTTGGAGGAATTAAACACATTTTGTGCAACTCCACTGGGAGAGGATGCTTGGACGCTTGTGCCTGGGTCCCGATGCACTTTGCCCTTGTGCCTTTTCCCTTTGCTGATGTTGCTTTATCCTTTCACTGTCCTAAATTCTGGCCATGACTGCATGCTGTGTCCTGTGAGTCCTCCTCTTGAATCACGAAATCCGGTAATGGGGACTGTCCAAGAAAACTTGTTAAAGGTGATCAGTCTTTAATTACTCTCCACAGCATTTTACACGTCTGCTCTAATATCTTTTCATTATATTCTTAATAATCACATCAACATTCAAACGAACTAACAGCTAAAACTCTGCTCCAACTTTCAGGCTCTGTCTCTAACTTTGTGGTTAGGGAGACAGAAAGTAAAGTGAGAGGCACGATTGGAACAGGAGTTTTCTCCAGTAGCCTTGGAAAAGCAAAGAAACAATTCTTATCTGCTACAGAGAAGCTAATCACATATATATGATTGATTCATGGAAATAGATTGGAGCATTCTTCTAGGTTTGCCTAATCAATGACATAAAATTAACACTGGAAGAACAAATGTTGTAACTGCATATTGAACCAGAAGTTGTTTTTAACAATATCTGTGATCACAAAGAGTTTTTCTTTATATCCACATGAAGGTAAGGAAGGAAGGTATTAGGTTTTATGAAAATCTTTTCTAAAATATCCCTATAGGAATTAAAAATAAGTAGATTGAACATCACCAACTTCTTCATGAAAGAATGTATTTATGCCAACACATGTCTTATTTTAAAAAGTAAAGAGTCATCAGGAGTAAGTTTAATGAAAAGATACCCTAGGAATTGCCTATGCTTGAAATTATACAGATAATTGGTTTCTCATTGAAGGTTGAAGGCTATGGAACTGAAGAAAAATCCTGAATAAGAGATGCTTTTCCCTGTCCCTCTTATGTGAAAAGAAACAAACACAAAATGGAGGATAGAAAACTCTTACAAAGAAAACTGTAAATATAAGGAGTAACTACAACAGCTTATAGGTAAGCGGTTCTCAACCTGTGGGTCAAGACCCCTTTGGCGGTCGAACGACCCTTTCACAGGGGTCGCCTAAGACCATCCTGCATATCAGATATTTACATTACGATTCATAACAGTAGCAACATTACAGTTATGAAGTAGCAAAGAAAATAATTTTATGGTTGGGTCACAACATGAGGAACTGTATTTAAAGGGCCAGAAGGTTGAGAACCACTGTTATAGGTGATGGCTAATGGAAATATTATAAATAATGAAGTAGTCATTTATAATCTGGCAACAATTTTAGGTTAGTCTAAAAAAGATAAATATAATACTTAATAGCTAGAAGAAGAAGTTATTGTGACCTTAAATACAGCTAAGTCCCATGTCTAAGTACAAAGAGGCTGTAATGTCAAATTGTGATTGTGAATTTAATAAATGCCAACTGTGTCTAAAAAGTCTTTTTGTCTAAGTCTTACTCATAATTGAATCTTTTTAGTTTAATGATATTCCTTAGTGATGGGTTATCTCATTTTTATGGTTTCTATAGAAAAGTTCATTTAGCCCTGACCAGTTTGGTTCAGTGGATAGAGCGTCAGCCTGCAGACTGAAGGGTCCCAGGTTCAATTCTGGTCAAGGGCATGTACCTTGGTTGCAGGCACATCCCCAGTGGGGAGTGTGCAGGAGGCAGCTGAATCTATGTTTCTCATCGATGTTTCTAACTCTCTATCCCTCTCCCTTCCTCTCTGTAAAAAATCAATAAAATATATTTTTTTAAAAAAAGAAAAGTTCATTTAACTTAGAAATCAATGTGGTAAATCACCGTCAAACTCTTAGTGCTACCACTTGGAAATGACACAAATCACTTTCATTCATCTTCTATTGTCAAAACAAGTCTCATGCCCTCATGAGACTTTCTCTCCAAGGGGCAGGGAAAGTACAATTCTTCCATGATGTAGAAGAGGCAGAACCAGACTATTTTTGAAAAGCCCTAATGATTATTACAACTAATTTTGAGTCATTTGAAGATGTTTTCACTTCAACTCACCTAAGGTTTGAATAAGTAACATTTTTTCCAGGCAAAGAGACACAGGTATTCATTATGTGGATTCTCAGTATGCTCATGATGTTATTATTGATAAAAAATACATTTTTAATTTAGTAAACACTTATTAAAATGCTACCATGGGGTAGATATTATGCTAAGTCATAAGTGACAAGGCACAATAGCTCCCTCTTAAGTTTCTAACAGAACCTACTATTTTCATATAAACTTTGAATACATATTTGCCTTGTAATATAAAACTATTTTTAAAATATGTATTATAATCTAGTGGCAGATAAGGATGCACAGACAATGAACATACAAATATTAGAAATGTCACTGCAATGTTATATACCAGGTTGACAAGGAATGGAATGACCACACACACACACACACACACACAATATATATATATTTTGCCCATTCTGAGCTATTTAACCCAAAGACATGTCTCATGGATTATTGTGAGAGCATCATGTATGGGTTTCCTCTTAAATGATTAGATAACTTATGCTCAATCATTATCCAAGTTGTATTTGTGAAATATTGACCAACCGCTGAACACTAATGCTGACAAGTGAAGATTTGCTGATAATATCTAGTAAATGTGTATGGAAGGGTATTTTTAGACTTCCTTCCCTCACTCTTCCCCTCCAAAAAAAATTCCAGAGGTGAAATTCAGAAGCTTTACTCCTTGCATAGTCTGAGAGTGCCTATAATCTCCAGGTCAAATATCAGCACTAAGACTATATAAACTCTTAATGCTGAATTAATGGGTGTCTTCTATTGATTTCAGAATGCCACTCAGACCCTGCTCCTTAGGATATTTGCAAAATAATTTTTATGGTTTTCGTATAACATCTAGGCATCCCAGAACATCTTTTTCCACTATTTCTGCTTTATAGGACAACAATCCTAATAAGACACATTTCATAAGAGTATTCCATGGTACTACAGGTAACGGGGAAGGATACAATAATTTGTCTGTTTTTTAAACTTCATTTTGGGTCTTAATTTTATGCACTGCTTAATTTGATTAGCTTTATATAGGTAGAAAGGGCAAAGGGGCTAGACATCACAAGTTCTAAGAACTTTGTTTTCTCCATTTTTCCTTGGATGTAATCATCAAAAACAGTGCTGTGGGAGCATAAAGAAGGAAGTCTGATATAATCCTATGTTTGCTGGTGGGAAAGGGAATAATAAAATGGCTATCCCTAAACTTACCTTAAATTCATGGAGACTTAAGAATTAAAGAAATGCAAAAGTAGCAGGAATAATAATATTCACTACTTCTGATGTTTTCTTTCATCTAGTGATTATTCAATCACTGTATCCCAGGTGGCTGCTATTTGTTCTTTACAATCTCTTCCCCCAAATCTATGGGAAAAAATTAAACTACTTGCTGAGGTGACAGAGGCCCTGGAGATGTTGAACCATGTACTTAGAGCATGAGAAGACTCATCAGTCTATATATGGAGAAGATAGTGTAGGGCATAATGTTGGGTAACTTTGTGTGGTCTCATTCTGTTTGTGTTCTGAATGGTGGCCTTTTCCTTTAGGGAGACTTTCTCCCTTTCTCATGGTCATAGTGAGGTTGTCAGCCATAGTCTTCATTTCCCTAGGGATGGTCATCTAACACAGTCCTCAAAATATTCTAGTGCTCCCGACTGCTGATAATTGTTATTGGTCCATTGACAAGTAGCCCAAATACCTTCAATCCTATGGTGTTCTGAGGTTGGCAAACTGCTTGCTAGGATTAAGACATTCTATTCCCTCTAGGACAAGTTACTTGAGTGTTAGGAAGCTGGCACTGCCAATTGTCATTGCCACTACCATGTGGATAGAGACCGTATATAAAATGAACCCAAGTGGAGACAGGAAAGATTTTGGTAGCACTGAGATCCTTATTCCAATCCTTGAGGTTCTTTTACCCATTCTGAGCTACTCTCACATCCTCCCCAGCTTCAGGAATCAGAACATTTCCATTTTTCATAAATGTATTGCATTAGGTTACTGCCAGTGAGAAAAATCCAGTATTTAAGAACTAAGCAAGTATAGAAATGTCTACAAAAGATATTGCCATACATTTCTAAAACTCTAGATTTTAATGAGGCCTGGCCATATCAAAGGGGTGACTTCCAGGCTGCTCCTTATCCTAACTATAGGAACCACCTCTGGGAGACAGAGAAAAGTAATGCAATAGAAAGCACAGGACTTCACAGACAAAGCCCAGAAAGGGAGGGGAAGATAAGAGTGAGTATCCTTGTACAGAGGTAGAAAAGACAGTGAAAAATGCCTAGCTGGTGTGGCTCAGTGGTTGAGCATTGACCTATGAACCAGGAGGTCACAGTTAGATTCTCAGTCAGGGCACATGCCTGGGTTGCGTGTTCGATCCCCAGTAGGGGGTGTGCAGGAGGCAGCCGATGGATGATTTTCTCATTATTGATATTTCTGTCTCTCCCTCTCCTTTCTTCCATAAAAACATATCTTTAAAAAATAAGACTTTAAAAAATAGTGAAAAGAGATAGCAACAGTTTAGGATTTGGATATAATTAACCAAAAGTAGCACTGGAGAATGTTGGAATTATAAATTTCTCATACTTTAGGCTATTGTCTTTTTTCTCTATACAAAATATATCATCACATAATTATTTTCCTAAAATAAAAATCCCTTCTGAAACACAAGGGCCATCATTTCCGCAAGAAGTTTGATTTTTTACAATTACTATTATCTTTTGCCTGTGCTAGAGCTAACTGATTTTGCCTTTGTGCCAGAAATTCTTTTAGCCTTAGGGATAGATACATAATGAGCATATCTCTACTAAAATGAAACTGAGGTCTCACATTTTAAAATGAATGTTTCTAATACATAGAAATAAGCTCAGTTAGGGCTGAGATTTCCCAAGAGGTCTTAACAATACAGAGAATTTAAATATTAAAGTATTATAATTTTGCATATATTAACAATTGCAGAGCAGATCTGGTGTTGTTCAAAGGAATTGGACTTCAAAATTTCTAAGTTTCAATTATTTTCACCTGAAACAACAGAATAATAAAGTTGTTTTTTTAAAAACCACCTGGAGTTCACGTATTCCCCAAACCATTGACGCCATCTCTTTATATTGTCACACTTCCTATATTGTGCACCCACTTTGCCAACGTAGAAAATAAGAAAAAAAATATGTTTCCCAGATTCTCGTTTAGCAGTCCTATGGCTTAATGTTAGCAAAGTTATTTGACTTCCTAAAATGTGGATATGGGAGGATTATCTGCAAGCAGGTGGCAAAGATATCTGCCCCTTCTGGAGTATCCCCATGCCCACAGCGTGGTCAGTCCTAAGCAGCAGCTGCCAACAGCCCTGCAGTGTGGGGGCAGCTTTGCTGACTACTCTGTCCTGACTGTATCATCCATGCCTGACTTCCCCGGCCATCGCAGGTTCCACGAGATATGACACAAACCGCTGGGTGCTTACATTGATAAGAGTGAAGTCAGTTGTTCCAATTAAGGACTGATAACTGTAGGTTTAAAGTTTTAAAAAAAGAAAGGATACCTATGAAAATGCTCATTACACCTTTATGTACTCTATAACTGAAAGGCTGTTATTTTCATTATGATTATTACATGTCCTTAAATAATTACTATAATTTTGTTTCTTGTGATTCTTAAAAGCAAGGAAGCAAAATATACATATATTTTATAAAAATCCAATTATGCTAGGTTCTTAGCCTTTTTTTTTTTCTCTACCATTTCGTTATAATGGATAATTTATAATGGATATTGCTGGGGACAGCGATAGGACACATTTATCCCAAAGACTTTAAGTATCCTGTCTAAAACTGTCCAATAAAATGAGGAACAAAGAAGGCCATGAGCTCATAATGCTTTCAGCTAACTATGAAAGTGAGAAGGCCCAGAGGGACTCTGACAAGCTCATGCACCTTAAATTCAGCACCACTCTGTGCTCCTTCCAAAGAGGATGCCTAAATAGCACTAGACAATGGAGGTGCCTAGTGGTAGGATGCACTGATACAGAAACATCATGTAAACGAGAGCAATCACCTCCCAGAGGAATCAGCTAGGGACACAAATTGTCACTCCTTGCAGGACAGAAAACACACACATGCACACCCAAGAACAGCAACAGCAGTGGTGGCGGTATGACTACAAGTACCTTGTCAAGTAACATAATACAAACAGAATGAATGGAATTTGTGATTCTCAATAGATAATCTTAGTCATGTTTCAAGAAAGTTATACTGATGAGGGACTATCTAAGGCTTAAAATGAAAAAATAATATTTCTGGAAGTGTTCTTTGTTCCCATGTGAAATAACATTAACTTGTCCTTCAAATTTCGAACTCATTAAATAAAAGATTATTGCATCTATTGCCCTGCCCTGCCCTGCCCACCCTTTCTCCCATTATATTGCAGACACTTTCTCTATTGCAAAACCATTCTCTGCTTTTCTTTCCCTGTTTCCAACTGGTGTCTGCGTTCAGAGGGGGAACTACTGCTTGTTTTCTTTTTGCAAGGAGAAAGCTCGTGGAAATTACATGGGATCTCTGAAGTTAAAGTGCCATCTTGTGCCAAAAGAAAGCATCTCAATATTGACTTTTAAAAATCATTAGCAAGATACATGACCATTTTCATCTAACAGAAATCTATCAAATGCATATAAAACTCTCAAGATGAAATCGCTTACACCTGAACCTACTAGTATAAATATATACCCAGCTTTGTTTCATGTTGTTAGCAATGTCACACTGAGCTTTACTTGGGAGCTTAAAACATGCTCTGCGTGCATGCTGCTGCATCCTGCCTCCCATTACTGCAGGACGATCAGCATAAAATGGATGCAACGACCTCATTCCCTCATACAACAGTAAAGATTGTTTAAGACTTACGTAATAGTTCTTTAGTTCTTTCAGGACCAAGGGCAAACCTCAGTCTCTCTAATAAAGTTGCACGGACTGTACCAATTATGCCAGTTGGAACTGATCCATTCTATTTCAAGCATTTCAATGGCAGCAATGCTCCAAGCATTGCACTCAGGAGGGAAGGCCGATGCCAGCACGCACTCCGCTGCCCGCGTGTAGTCAGCGGTCGCAGGAATTCTGTGCAGCAAACAAAACGGTTTCCTGCGTTCAGCCTGACAGCTTCCAAGAGCTGTCTCAGGGGGCTGGCAAGAGGTTTTATCGTACTGTTCATGCTGACAGCGTCTTGATGCTAACAGTTAGCACATGGGATCGTCTTCGACTTAGAATTATTTAAATTAATAATCTATAGGTGGAAATGTATTTTTTTAAATGAAGAATCTAGACTGCATTTTTACAGTGCATCAAGTAACATAAGCCATGAAATCATAACGCAAAACACAGTCAACCATCCGGAATGAGAAAATATATCTCCCATATAACCTTAGCCATGATGAAAGAAAAACAGTTACTAAAGTAGACACACTAGTCTAAATGTGAATTCAAATAGAATTCCAGGAAAGCCTGATTTGGGGGCCATTGACCTGATAGATTCTAAGATAATTGAGAGCAGATTGGTGCCCAAAAAAGGCTAAAATAATTCAAGGGATCAGTTAAATAATTCTTTCTACTCTTGAAAAAAATCCCACAGAGGATGAATATATATAAGATTCTTCCACTCAACAATATGCTGTCTCAGTCTTTATTTTCCTACTCAAAATTTGTAACATTTAAACTCTTTGAAATAGCATTTATTTTGTCTATAACAGTGTTCTTGGAAAGACCATGAAAAGGAGCCATCATATAGAGAAATATATGTTCTTGAGTTTTTTTGTCATTTTTGGTACATGAAGAAATAACAATGTTTGCTGAGTTTCTAAATAGTCTGGCCTTACATCTAATCCTGCACTTTGCATTGGAAGTTGTTAGAGTACATGATAAGACTCATGGGGATTATTACTAGTATTAATCTCTTCTAAAATAGTAATGATATGGTATCTAATTTTATCCTTTTGTTTATAGATTTATCAGGTAACTAATTTTTATAATTAATTCTTTTTTTATTAAGTACTTAGTTTATGTCTACCATTTGGCTGAGTGTGTTTTTTTTTTAATGATCTAATTGAATCTTCACAAATACTGAATCTCAGCACGGTAAAGCAAATTTTCCCAAATTAACAATCTAATTCGCATGGGATGAGGCATGTAGCTTAATTTTTACATCTGCTAAAACCATACTGTCAAGACAACTTTGAACAACTATGACACACACACAATTTTTTTCTTAATTTAATGACCATGAAAATATTACTTTGTTTAAAAGCACCGTAGCATTTCAATAAACACAATATGCTTATATGGCATATGTTTGAGTGATAGAAAAGAAATACTCATAGTGGATTTTGTTCAATGTCCTTCCCATAAATTCATTGAGTGGAATGCTATATTAGGTTCTCCTGCTAGATATCTCAGAGCTTCAACCCACGAGGAAAGTTTTGTGGCATCAGCTGTCCCAGAGCCTCTCAGTTTTACTTTGTTCCATTGCAAAATGGCTTTCCACTGGGTTTGGCTGTTTCCTCTCACATAGTCCAATGGTTACAGCAGAGACTGTGGCTGGAGGGACAATATTAGTGATATGCAAGACTCCCAAGGCAGTGGTGGAAACATTCTCATCTTGTCAAAGACAAGCCCCTTACCCTTTTCCAGTTTCCCCTTCGTGGTTCCACATCTTTCTGTTTCTCTCCTTTGGGGGAGTGACATGGTGAGAGGTAAGAGTGGAGATGAAGTGCATTATTTCACAACTACAAGATCCATGGTCTACCAGTCTTTTAAAAGTTAAAAAAAAAATCCATTTAAGATTTATGTGCAGACACACAGGCGCTGTTGTGTGGTCCTCCAGAAGACATGCAACTTGTTGCAGACTACACTAGCACAGTGGATGAGGCAAGAGTCTGAGGGTTATATCCACCTGAAGTCTCTGTCTGACTTGAGGTCACTGAAGTCCACAACAAAGTCTGGTGGCAGCTTGATATTTTAATGAACAAAAAGTATGTCTGCTTATTACCGTCTATCACTCTCCTTTATCTTTTTTCATTTTCCCTCACTTTTCTTTGGATTCATCAGTCGCATCAGGGAACAGGACACTTTGGACGACATTCAAATCTATAGAGCCACTAAAGACAACATTGATTTTTTATAATCAGATTTCCCTATTTTAAAGAGTGAGGAAAAGCCCTCTCTTACTCTCCCTCTCTCCCTCTGTGTACTTAAACACACACACACACACACACACACACACACACATTCAACTATATTTCTGAGGTGATTTGTACAAGGTAGAGAGAAGGGCATATGATTCAGTTCAATTCAATTCTATTCAAAACCACTGACATATTGAATGTCTGGTTATGCCCAGGGTCATAAGGTAAAGAAACAGAAAATGAATGCCATTTCCAACAGGCCTATTTTTAAATACTATTATTAACTGGTTTTTAATCCTCTTCACCCTGACCCCAACTACTGCAAGGGAAAGTGCCTGCCTTTCTGAAGCTCCTGATACAAAAAGATGAAAACACAACCATACACTTGAAAAATGAGAGAAAAGGTGTACGTGTTGCTTGTCTTGCCTCCGGAAACAATTCCATGAAGGGAAATGGCAGCTTCTGGCACCATCACCTACATCTGCCCTCCTCCTCTTCTCATTCAAATTGTCAAAACAAAGTGAATTTAAAGACAAAACAAAACAAAACCTGGACTAGAAAGACTTGTGTATTGTACAGAAGTGTGACCTGCACTCGGAAGTTCCCTCAACAGCTGTAAACTCCTCTCTGACCTGGACAAATGGATGGTGTTGCATTCCCAGAGTACAGGCCAGGGCAATGCCCTCCTTCACTGCCTCCTCCCGCGGGCACTGTTTGGCCAGGCCTGGCAGCTGGGCTAGATGCTGAAGATAGAAAGGTGAGGAACCAATAGCTCTGCTTCCAGGTTGTTTACAGGACAAGGCAGGAGATGCCAGGGGCAGAAAAACAGAGCGGTGTCTCCAGCCTGAGTGAGGCGAGGGGATGGGATATGAAAGTGGGATCCCCTAGGACTTACATGAGCTAAGTCATGGCAATAAGGAAGAGCTACTCTGTTGGAAAGGGGCTGGCGCCAGGCCAATAAAGGCAGAAGTCACTTCATGTGCTAAGGCCAAAGGTCAGAAATAGTGGGGTATTGTAACAAAGAGGAATTTTGAGTTGGTAAAGACTTTCTAGCATCAGTCTTCTCAAGAATACATACTGTGGTTTATTTTGTTTTTTGTTTTTTCTTATGATGTTTCCTCATTGCAAATTATATTACTCTTTATATAGTAGGGGTCTAATAATGATTCTAAGTTTACCTTACATCAGGAAGATTGGTACTATCAGAATGATGTCATTGTCTTTACTCTTTTCCCCAGCCTCAAGAGCAGATGCCCCCACCTTCACTACTTGCTCTCCAAAGCTATCCTATATAATAAAAGGCTAATAAGCAAATTGACCAAACCGTGGAACGATTGGTCGCTATGATGCACACTGACCACCAGGGGACAGATGCTCAAAACAGGAGCTGCCACTCAGCCAGAAGCCGTGTTCATGGTTGGCAAGTGCAGTGGCAGTGGCAGGAGCCTCTCCTGCCTCCGGGGCAGAGCTAAGGACCCCTCAGGGGATGTTCGCCTGCCGGCTTAGAGGGTGCAGGCCGGACTGAGGGACCTCCCCCTCCTTCCGCAAGTGTATAAATGTCGTGCACCGAGCCTCTAGTACTATACAATGTCTGGTGAAGTACAAGATACACAGAGGTTTGTAAAATGTAATTACCTGATTTACATTAAGTCCAATATTAAAAATAAATTCCCTTTACAATGGCTCCTCCTATTAAACCACTGAAAGTAACAGGGCAGAATTTCTGTCTGATACTTGTAAACGTCTAGGCTCAATAGATTTCTATATAAATATTTTAAACTATTTCTACTGAAATTGATCTGATGCATTTCTGCATCAAGAATAGTTACTCTCAGCCCAAAGATACTTCTCAGGTTATGGCAGTTTGAAGAAAAGAGTTTTAAAGCTAGGTCTGGTAACCATTAGAGTATATATGCCTTGCAATTTTTCCTTTTGAAAGTATGATTCATGTCTCTGAATTTTTAAGTAGGTGTCAGTATTGATAAATATGATTGACAGATGCCTGCATTTTCCTTTGACCATCTGTCAAATGGCCTCTATGTGAGGTCCCACTAGATGGTCTATAATTTGGGGGGAAAAATAAACCTTTTTCTTACAAAATAGATCTCATAATTGGAGTTCTGTTTTACTGCTGCTATTTGAACTGAAATACAGTCATTAACTTCTCCTTTCTTACTGTATAGTCTTCCACCAAAGTTCTATATGAAAGTCAATTTTATTTCATATATTTTATCTGACAGCCTCATCACTTTTTCTGCTTCTTGCTCTGTAGAATAAATAAATAAGAAGAGTATATATATATACTCTTCTTGGCCTTCGGATTTTCTATTAAGACAGAATCATTTTTTATGAAGTTCACTCTTTATGGTGGACTTACAATATGTCTAAGGTCATTAGAATCACAAGAAATCAGCTTATCATTTGCCAAAAATTAAGATAAAATTTCTCAGCAAATAAAAAATGAATATATCTTACCACATTTTCAACAATATTCTCCATGTTTGATGTCAAATGTCTCCCAGATCTCTTATTTTAAATTATTTTAACTTCCCATTGTTAACATCAATCTCCTGACAAGCTGTCAGCAGCACAGTGAGTGAATCACATGACCAAACTGACTGAAGAAGGAAGACTAAAAATTCAAGTCTACTTTAGATATTTATACTACTATACAGCTAAAATGATTGGGAATAATCAGAGTCTACATGTTATGTCCATTTTATATCAAGATTAAACATAATGGTCCTAGTCATCAACAAATACTTCTAAAACATATTTCCTAAAGAAATAAATAGTATTTTGCAATAACAATAATTACTTAGGTTGGGCACACTTTTATGGTTTTCCAACAAGTTAACTAAACTTCTTCTTGGGCAAAATGTTTGTGTGAAAGCTGATGATTGGCCAAAATTGTGATACTTCCAAGGCTGTATGTCAGATAGTAGACTTCAAATTTTCACAATCTTATTCTTGGTCTTGTTAGATGTATATTTTGCAAGATGTTACTGGAAATGTACCTCATCATCTACAAAGAATCCCATAAAATGTTTCTGCAAATAATGGTGATAAATGTGTGTAAGACCTTTTACAATGTCAGAGAGCAGATGAGGTGATAAAGATCATTGACAAGTACCTGGAATGATGGGCTAGAGACACTATGGTTTTAATGTAATGATACTATGAAGCACCTGCATCACATTAAGACATCTACCCACCTCCACCTCAATTGCCATATATGTGCAAATATAGAGTAGTGAAAAATCTAGAAGTAATCTCTAGATAGAAGCTAAAAAAAGAGAAATAATAAAAAAAATGTTGCTCTAGAAAAGAGTGCCTGAAGGAACTTAAGCAAAATGACTCTTTTTCAGGAAAAGCAGCTTTAGGAAACCAGTCATAGAAAAGAAAAACAAAACAAAACCCTGTTATTATTGAGATAGAACACAGTGAGTAATCAGAAACCAAATGAGAAAAATATTCAGATGAAATGAACTAGATACCTTCAAAAAGCACCTTTAATGTGAGGTTTAAATTAAAAATAAAAAAGCAACATTCTTTAGACCAGTGAATGTCAAATACTAGTATACATTAGAATCAGCTGAAGTTTTGTTGTTGTTTTTTTAATATATCTTTATTGCTTTCAGAGAGGAAGGGAGAGGGAAAGAGATAGAAATATCTATGATGAGAGAGAGTCATTGATCTGCTGTCTCCTGCACGTCCCCTACTGGGGATGGAGCCCACACCCTGGACATGTGCCCTAACCTGGAATTGAGCCATGATCTTATGGTTTATAGGTGGATGTTCAACCACTGAGCCACACTAGCTGGGCTCAGCTGAAATATTTTTAAAGGCATGCTCTTGGGTTCCTTTTCCCACGATTCTGATTTCTGCGTCACTGATTTAGAGCTTATTGAGGAGAAATTTTGTTTATTTTTTCTTCTTTTTCATTTAAATCATTTCTTGTTGAAAGTTATTTTAGATTAAGGTAATATGGTAATGGCTTTATTATGAAGAATGGCATTAAAGATGGACTTTGAAAGCAAGTAGGCAACTTTAGACTTAGAAACATTTCCTCAGAAAATAAAGAAATGCATTTATTTTGACAAGAAGGCAATTTTAATGAAGGTGCTATAACATAGAGCAGCATTAGGAAATTTCATGCCTTTCATGAATTTAAAAATTATTTATTGTCATTATGATAATTATCATTTTGCAGACAGTTCCTTAACAACAAAAACAAACAAACAAAAAAACATATTGAAAGGACTTACAGACACAGACATACAGGTAGATATCTACACATATATACATAATCATTAAAAAAGCATATGAGCCTGGTCAGTGTTGCTCAGTGGTTAAACATCAACCTATGAACCAGGAGGAGGTCAGGGTTCAACTCCTGGTCAGGGCACATGCCCAGGTTGTGGACTCGAACCCCAGTAGGGGGCGTGCAGGAGGCAACTGATCAATGATTCTCTCTCATCATTGATGTTTCTATCTCTCCCTTTCCCTGCCTCTCTGAAATCAATAAAAATATATATTTTTAAAAAGCATACCAAACTGCAGAAACATATTCTTATATAAACTTAGATAAAACTAATAGTCATTTGTGTTAAAAAAAAGTCATAAATACTAAATTTGATGCAATTTAGCCATTATTTTCTGATATTGAAAATAATAAAATTTAGGGGAATAATTTTCTTAGGATGCCTACATGTCTAACAAAGATATTTCATCCACTTTGAAGTCAAGTATAATATTAATAATAAATAATAAAACCATAGCTAATAGGGATATTTCTATGAAAATTACTCTCTAAAAGTCATTAAAAAAAAAAAGACCATATTGCACAGGTTGTTTTGGTTTCATTTTCATTCATTTATATTTTTTTTCCTTGTGGAGGTTATGGTTGACCTTTCAGCCTCAAGAAAACTGACCGAAAAACACACAAACACAAAAAACCCAACCCACAAAAAACTAGAAAATAAAAAGATCTTTGTCACAGGTACAACTGGAGAACCCCAGTGTGATTGATTCACAGGTGGAAAATATGTGTCATATGTGGACAAATTAATATTTCCTATTCAATTTCTCCTACCTAAAATAGATTCCTAAAATGCTAAGCAAACTATACAAAAAAGAGAAAAATAACAAGAATTAAACACAAAAGCTTAAAAATATGTGTGTGTGTGTGTTTTGATGTGAAAGCTTGCTGATTATGTGATAGTTTAGTTTTAAAAAAAAGTAGCTGTAAAACAATGACTAGAAACTCAACTACATATGTTTAAATAATTTATTTCACATTTATAGATAATGTAAAATATGCTATATTATGATTGATGTTATTATTTACTGACTAAATAAAAGATAAACCAATAAACAAATAACCAATAGTAGGAATTTCTAAAAACACTGTTTTTAAATTCATTACTCTTGGACATATCTATGACTTAGTAAGTTTTAAATTGCTATATAAGATAAATTCTCAAAACTTTTCTAAAAGTGACTTACTTTTCTGAAACTTATTTTCACAATTAAATATTTGATATCCTAACTTTACAAAAAATTTCTATGAGAGTGTTTGCCCTTTAATATATATGGATTTTGAAAAAGAATACTCATTATTGATCCAAACCATCTAAGTTTTCTTAAGTTTCTTGACTATATTTGAAAACCCAACATGATTTATAACACCACTGATCAGTATCCAGGGTAAAAATCATTCCAATCTTCAATTCCTAAGTAGTTCATTGAATTTATCTTTAAAAATAATAGTTGCATCATTCCTTTCATGAGAATAGTGGTCTCAGATATATTTCTTCCCATTTTCTTTCTAATTCTGCCAAATGACACCCTGCAGTCTTTCTGTCTCTGAAGTGGAGTGACAGACTGACAGGTGTTGTCAGCAAGAAGCCTGAAGACTGAGAGATGTGTTTGTCTTCTAATAGATTCAATAAGGCATAGAGGAGAGACAAAGCTGGGGCGCGGGCAGCGCGGGGAAGCCTTTGGCAAACCCCTTTGAAAGCTGTGAAACCTCTGAAAATTCTGATTGAGGCACAGATACTGAGATGTCGGCACTGGTGTCATCTCCAGCCAAGATGCCTGATGGCATGCTGCTCTGTAGAAAACAGTGATACATAGCCTAATGAGGCCCCATCCATCCGATTTCTCACACTTCCAAACACGAAGCTGGAAGGTGGCCGAGTGCTGTTCGAGAATGACAAAGGTTTGTCTGAAGGTATGCCATCTCTTCTTTCCTCTGCATCAGTGAAACTGTGCTGTGAGCATCCTCTCAGCAGCACAGATCTAAAGCCTGCTGTGAGTCTTTACACCCTCAGCAAGACTTCCTCCCCTCTTCCTCCAGCCTTCATTTAGTTCCCCTAAGAAAGCGCTGTGTGCTGTGTGTTCATTTTCTGCAGCCCTTGGACCCTGAGTACAGCGGCACAGAAACTGACCAATTCCATAATAAGCCACCCCCTCCATTCATCACACCGTCACCTGTGATAATACAAATTGTTCTTTGTGATTCTAATCATCAGCTGTCATCCAGATAATGTCAGGTGCTTGGCAAAGCACCCTGTGGAATTTTTCATCCATCTGTCCAGTTTTAGAAATGACCTTCCATTCCTTTCCTTTGTACACAGGTTATCTTGAAATGGGGCATTTGCATAACAAAAGAATGCCTCCCACTATAGTACTGGGAAGTTGTAGGGTGGGAGAAATGACTGTGGGGCCTTCTTTGTAATCCATAGGATATTGAAGGCTGTTGCCTTTCAGCCTCAGGCCACCAACACTTCAGTGTATTTATTTCACTAGGGCAACAAAAGCTAATTGTTAACAAAAATACAGCTCTTTTATCATCTACAAATTTATTAGCAGCTGAAAAAAATCTATTCTACAAATAGATATTTATATTGCAAATGCTTAAAGGAGTAACTAATGAGGCCATTTATTGTCCAAATTTGACTAATTACTATGCTGAGACACTGCCTGGGAGTCCCAGCATGTGCTTTGAAATTAAGCATTTTCAGTAAGTGCATCAAAGGAGTTGGAACCAAAGGAACAGCAAGAAGTTCAGAAATCTGCCTGTTCATATTGATTCCAACTTGCATGGTGTTTCATCAAAAACTAACTACAGGCACTTTAAAATAATCCACAGGCAGATGTAAAGAAATAATAAATAGCCTCCCAAGGAGAAGTATTCTAACTAGACTGACCATACAATTGAACCTACAAATTGGAATATTTTTGAGAATGAGAGAGGCCACCCCAAAATATTCCAGCTTGTAGGATTAATTATATGGTCAGTCTAGTTAGAATACCTCTCCTTGAACCATAGCATAAAGCTGGCCTTGGCCAGGCAAACCAAAATCTATATCCTCTGTGTCACTACTTCTATTTCTTCACAGTCATTAAATGAACATTTAAGTGATTACCTATTGAATAAAGAACACATTTCATCAAACACTTCCACAGTATTGCTCCAAACCACCTTTCCATTTTCTTCATCACCTCACTCTACCATGAACCCTTTGTCTAAATATGACTTCCATGTGTTGACTGATGATGGTTTTCTAAAATACTCTTACTCGAGCTATAGGCTCTTAGAATGATGTCTTGCAAATTAATCTATCAAAGGTAAATCACACATATAATAGAAGGTTGAGTTCATGCCTTTTGATGGCAAATAGCAGAGGCTTTAGGCCCCTTTATGTTATGGAATAAGCAAGGCAGTTCTGAGGAATAGTTTTGTTGTCCATTTTTCTTTGCATTTGTTAAATATATTTTTAGTGATTTCAGAGAGGAAGGGAGAGAGAGAGAGAAAAACATTAATGATGAGAAAGAATCATTGATTGGCTGCCTCCTGCACACCTCCTACTGGGGATGGAGCCTGCAAGCTGGGCATGTGGCCTTGATTAGAGTCGAACCCAGGACCCTGCAGTCCACAAGCCGATGCTCTATCCACTGAGCCAAACTGGCTAGGGATGCATTCTTTTTTTTTTTTCTAAATTGGTATCTTAAACTCCTTTCATTACTAACAATTCAACTATCTCAATTCTATCTGGTTTATATTCTGGAGGAAGTACATTTGATAGACTTAAGTAATACTCATCGTTCCTAGGAGTCCAGTTCCCATTCCACACCACTCAGGAAAGGGTGGCACTTGGCTCTGTTAATACACCATTGTCCAGTGAAAGGACAAATCAGCATGGCGATCAGTGGCCCTCTTAATTTGCATGGGACATAACAAGCAGGGTGAAGAATATGGAGCACTTCAAACCTCCCTCTCTGTATGAAGCCTTTTCAGAACCTTCCAGGTAAAATTAAGTTCTTTCTACTGAACACTTTCATAGAATTTTGTGATATATATCTGCTGACTCAGAATATTTGTATCTGAGTTTGTCTCCTCTCTTAGATCTACACCCTCCCCCATCTTTATAGAGATATAAATGACATAACACATGCGTAAGTTTAAGGTATACAATGTGTTGATTTGCTACAGTTACACAGTGTACCTTTGAACAAGTTGTATAGGGGCTCTGACCCAGTACAGTAAAAAATGTGCATATAATTTTGACTCCCCCACAGATACCAATATTCATAGATGTGCTAGTTCCTTATTTAAAATGGTGTAGAACAATTCATATGGTAACCTCCACACCCTTGTATTCCCAACTGTGGACAAAAAAAAAAAAACTATTTCAATCTGCTGCTGGTTAAATCTATGATACAAAAACCTAGGAATATAGGAGTTTGGCTGTATATGGATTGAATAAATAATCTATATATATAAGTGGACTCACACAGTTCAAACCTTTGTTGGTCAAGGGTCGACTGTATATTGCCAAATAATTACCACCATAGTATTATTTAACACCTCTCTCATATCACATAATTTTAATTTCTTTTTTTGTAATGAGAACATTTGAGATGTATTTTCTCAGCAAATTTTAAGTTCATAATACAGTATATTAATTACAATTACCATGCTATACATTAGGTCCCCATAACTTACTCATCTTATAACTGGAAGTTTATACCTTTTGACCAACATCGCCCATTTCCTCCACCCCTAGTCCCCGGTAACTACCACTTTATTCTCTGTTTCTATGAATTTGGCTTTTTAGATTCCACATATCAGAGATATCATAGAGTATGTGTCTTTGTCTGACTTATGTCACTTAGCATAATGCCACTGGAGTCCATTCATATTGTCACAAATGGCTGAATTTCCTTTCCCTGGATAGATTAGATAAATAGATAGATAGATAGATAGATAGATAGATAGATAGATAGATAGATGATAGATAGATGATAAATAGAGAGAGAGAGAGAGAGAGAGAGAGAGAGAGATAATAGTTAGATTATAGATAGATATAGTAGAGATATATCTCATAGTTCTTTATCCATTCATTGATAGATGGACTCTTAGGTTTGTTAATAATGCTAGAATCCACATGGGAGTGCAGATATTGCTTTGAGATCCTATTTCCATTTTTTTGGATATATACCCTAGAAGTAGGGCTGCGAGATGAAGCATGAACTTCTGAACTTGCTATTTCTTAGGCATAGTAACTTGTCATTTAGTATATGTTCAATAAATGTTTATTATATTAAACTGACAAGTTAGTAAGACATAATAGTTAAATGCAATGCTGCAAATGGCAATATAAGCAAGACAAGTCTACAGTCCTGTCATTGTGATATTGAGAAATAAATCAACATTCATCTCATCCCTCATACTTCCCTATCTCTGTCACTCTTATGCCAGCCAGAGGGACAGAAGGAATGGATGTGTGTAAAGTAAAACTGTTCACAGGATATTAGTGAAGGCACAGAAATGAAAATTATGGTAGCGCAAATCATATATTTTTAAAGAAGCATGTGTTAAAGTTTTATCCTAGTTTTGAAGGAAAATCACTTAAATTTCATGCAGTCAACACAGCAACAGGATTGGCAAACTCCACTATAACTGTATAAAAGGTCAGAAAAATTCAGGTGAGTAATGAACAGAAGCAAACAATAACTCAGTCTTTTATCAATCTTAGTACCATTTTAAATTTCAGTGAGTAAGGATTGGTTTATACAATGTTATGAAGACATATATGTAATCTTCTCAAGAAAAAGTACTTTGCAAAAACAAACTATTGTCACCATATAACTGAAAATTCAAGAAATGCCAAGGACTGAAAAGTCATTACAGGAATGCACAAGGGAAATAAATTGAGGTCAGGGTTATTCTGACTCTGTGACTTATCATAGGATTAACATAGAATTCAATTGGCAGCATATCAAAAGCCACATTTTGCCTTTAGAAATATACAATTATTTTTGCAGCTTCCTGGCACCGCTAACTGTGGTCTTTGCAAATAAAATGGAGACAAACTTTCTCCCACCAAAATTTTAATAGAGTCTAAACTCTTTAGCTTTCCCTTCCTTCATTAAGATTTGATGATTTCGGAGACTACTATGCACACTTAATCACTTAATGTGATTGGATCCCTTTACTTTTATCCTTCAGTTCCTAAGAAATGCTTTTAGAGGGTTATTGAATTTGCATTATCCCAAGTGAAAATCACACTGGTTACTTGGGAACACCATTTGTTTGTACATCTCTCTATTACAAAACCAAACTTTGCAACCAGACACACAAATGAAAATATATATATCACTATACACACATGGTTAAAATGGTGGGGATAAGGAGAATAAAAGTGACCCACTAAACAAAGGAAAACTCCATTGTAGAATGTTTTAGTATTAATAAAATACAGAGGACTTACTATTCAGGGCTATTTTATTTTCACTATAAGCAGTTAAATAAAAAAATCTATAAATGATGTGTTAAAGTGTTGTAAAACCTTTTTTCTTGTAGGTTGAAGAATGAGTTAAGATTTCCAGCTAGGGAAATTTTGTATGAAATATCTGACTCATGGTAAGAAGTATGGACTGTATTTTCTCATTGAACTTTTGTCTTGCTCTAAGCTGAAAAAAGAAATGAACACATCACTGAACAGGGGGTAGAAGGGGCATGATAAATGCAGAACAATGCTTTTTCTTCCAATGCATTGCAGATATTGTTTAACAGTTTGTCTGTACAAAAATAAAATGTGACCCCTCATAAAACAGTCAAGGTCAGTGAGTATTGGACATGCAAGTTAAAGTTCCCTGAGGCCTACTCAATCTTTGACAACATTTTCCCCTTCTTCCTAAAAAGAATAAGACCTTTACAAAGGGTTGTAGATTCCATGTGCATCTCTCACAACTTTCTATCTTTTTTAAAAAATATATTTTATTGATTTTTTACAGAGAGGAAGAGAGAGGGATAGAGAGTTAGAAACATAGATGAGAGAGAAACATCGATCAGCTGCTTCTTGCACACCTCCTACTGGGGATGTGCCTGCAATCAAGGTACATGCCATTTGACCGGAATCGAACGTGGGACCCTTCAGTCTGCAGGTCAGCGCTCTATCCACTGAGCCAAACCAGTTAGGGCAACTTTCTTTCTTTTGTTACAGGCATTTGATTCAAAAGTGTTATTAAAGTACATTTAAAAATACTACAAATCATTTGATAAACTAAGGACACGTCATGGTAAACAAAAAATTGTGTATTACAATATATATGTGTGTGTGTGTGTGTGTGTGTGTGTATCCTATATAATAAAAGAGAAACATGTAAATCGACCGTCCCTCCACTACACTCACCAGCCAATCAGGAATGAGTATGCAAATTAACCTCATCACCTCTGTGGAGACTGACAGCAGGTAGGAGGCAGTTCCCAGCACAGCCTGCTTGGCCATCACCATGGCGACCCGGGAGCAGGCAAATACCGCCCGCAGGCAGCTCCCAGCAAGGCCTGCTCGGTCGCCACTGCAGCAACCCAGGAGCAGGCAAGCGTCGCCTGCAGGCAGCACCCAGCACGGCCTACTTGGCAGTTGCTGTGGTGTGGAGCAGGCAGGCCCTGCAGAGAGGAGAGAACCATGGGGAGCAGGCCTAAGCCATCAGTAGGACATCCCCTGAGGGCTCCCAGACTGGAGAGGGTGCAGGTCAGGCTGAGGGACACCCCCCCCACCCCGTGCACGAATTTTGTGCACCTGGCCTCTAGTATATATCTATAAAATCATCCTTTCCATAATTTTTAAATCTCTTCTTGGAGTTAGGAGACACTCCACAAATATAAGCCCTATGAGGAAGATTTACTGATTTGAAGGTCCCTTCTTGTTTGAAATTTACACTTACCAATAAATAACCTGAATTCCAAATGGGCCTCAGACCCAGCATTTCACATTGGTTTATGAGCTATTGGTTTCTATCTGAGGATATAAGCTGGTTTATTTTTTTTAATTTAGTCTTGGATAAAATGTGAGTAGAAGAGAATGAAAGACTCTGAGAACTAAGAAATATCCACTGTGGTCCTTGCAGGGCCTTGTCCCCTGTTTCTTTCTCCCCTCCTCCCACCAGGACATGACCTTAACCTGGAATTCTCCCTCTCTCGTGTCCTTGATAAAACTCAAAGAGCACACAGACACCAGGGGGGTGAGGGCATGAATGGGAATGGGGTGGATGGTGGGGGGCAATGGGGGGGTAAGGACACATATGTAATACCTTAATCAATAAAAAAAAGAAAATTGTTTCAAAACGAAAAACAAAACAAACAAACCAAAAGAAAAAAAAATCAAAGAGCCCAAATAAAGGCTGCTAATCTGCAAAAAATAATTCCTTCCTTTTTTGAGTACCATCCCTGACCAACTAGCCTCCCTTCACCTGTCTTTCTCCTATTGAAGCCCTAAAAAATAGTCAGCGATGCTTCCTCAAGTTAGACCCTGAGCTCCTCTGAAACTTTCTTATGCCCGTCTTTTTCAAATAAAGATTTATGCTAATGGTGCTGTGTTTGATTTTCTTCCGCAAGAAAATTATTCATTTCAGAGCTAGAGTAAGCCTTAGAGATATGTGACTATGTATGTTCAGTTTATAGGTAAGTGCATGAGGTCTTAACCTCAATGAGGAAGGTATCACAAGCAAATGTTTCCCTTTTTGTCTCATTCCATGGCCATCAAGCCCCAACTAATTAGTATAAAGTATACTAGTATGTATAAATTTTAAAGTGAGAGGGGAAAACCAAAGTTTACACATTTTTCCTCTTTATTTATTTTTTATTCATAAAGAATATCTTCTTAGCTTATATATAACTTCTGTCAAGTATTTTTAAATAATTGCAAGTGAGTGCCAGTTCCTTTAGTTCTAGGGACAACCATTTGAGAATAAATCACTCTTTAAAGGCAGCTGTGGCTTGATGTTTATAAGACCTCCTCAGGAAGAGAATGAGCACCTCAGGTGGCAGATGAGCCTTTGCTGTTCATTTCTGGGCCTCATCCTCCGGAAATTCTGTTTCTTTGTTATGGGGTGGGGCCACAACATTAGTAACAAAGAAACAAATTTCCGGAGGATGAGGCCCAGAAGTCAGGATTTTAAAAAGATTCCTAGGTGATTCTAATGTGCAGCCAAGGTTGAGAACCACTGATCTAGAGATACTTGGAGCCAATCTAGAGACTCACTGCACTCATTGGCAACCATATTTCTTCACTGACAAAGGAGAAGCTGAGCCTTCTGGATTCTGCTTGGCCCACCTCAGTGTCTACACTAGGAAGCTGATTACCAGGTTTTCTGTAATTCTGCTACTGGTACCAAAACCCCCAGGATCCTAGAGGTATTCCTCAGATCAACAGCACAGCCAGCAATGTGACTAACCTCAGGCTCTGTGCCCTGAGCACCTAGAAATAAGACCACCACCACACTCTACGTGTGTATTTCTGAGGTGACTGTTATTAGCCATTTGTACAGTTACTAAACCCAGCAGGTCTTGACCATGGTCCGAAATATAAACTTTCACACTGGCTGGTGTTGCTCAGTGGTTGGAGCATTGTCCTGTGCACCAAAAGGTCTTGGGTTCCATTCAATTCCCAGCCAGAGCAGGTTCGATTCCCAGCCAGGGCATGTACAGGAAGCAACCAATGAATGTTTCTCTCATCTCTCTCTCCCCCTCCCTCCCTCTCATCCTCACTCACTAAGTAAAATCAATAAAATTAAGTTAAATAAAAAATATATATATATATAAACTTCCCTAGTCATTTGTCTTTTCCTGACTTTTTGTCCTTCAGCTAACCTGTACTTCCTTCTCCCTATCCCAATTCTCATTTCTTCTAAACTTTTTACCACATTTCCTAAAACATCCTTTTGGCTGTAGAAGTCATATATTTTAAAAAATAATGTTAAAAAGAAAAAGTATTTTACCTCGACCACTCTACTAAGAATTCTTCCCACCTTCCTGCCCTAACTGGATCCTGGTCCCTTCCTGGGGTCACTGATTTTTATAGAGCTTCCCAGAGTGGACACTTTTCACACTGCATGACTCATGCTTCGAAGAGATGGTCAGCATCCTATTCTCCTGAGTGTTTCTTTCAGGCTTTTCCCACATCACATTCATATGAAAACCTTCTTCCTTTGACAGTGAGGCCAGACTGCACTCCACCTTGTCCTGTCACTACTGACCTTCTGGTCACTGCTTCTCTCTCAGAGATAAAATTTTAGCTCTGGCTCATGGTTTCCTCTCTACCACAGTTCCACTATTCGTTCAGAGATGACCCAATGGACTACATTTTAATTTAGCTTCTTAAATGTCTCATTTTCTCTCTCTATTACTTCATTTATTCCTCTTTAGTCACCCAATCTCATGGCCACATCAAAGCACTTTCGCTAATTCTACATTGTTCCATTTCTGGAAAGTTAAATTAAAAAAACAATGCCACTTTCACACACACACACACACACACACACACACACACACACACACAACTATCTGCTATCCTCATTTGGGGCTCCCTAAGAGTCACTACAGAAGACCTCTTCTTACACCGCACAGGGACCCCAAGTTTTTTATTCCTTGCATGTTCTCTCAATCTTTCAGAACCTTCCTGCCTCCACTCTAGCCTCATCAATTTCATGGTATGTTATTTCAATCCATTTTTTTCTATGTCAACAACTGCACCTTTGTATTTCTCTCAGCTACCCAGCAAAATCCAATTTTGAATCACTCCATCATTCAGTATTTATGTACCTGCGCGTGGGATGTTCAGCAATTCTTATAAGGAAAAGAACCACAATGCTACAGATTAATGCCCCATAAAGTGACAGGCACCTTTAATCAAATTCTTTAAACCAGGATATAGAAATATACAGCACACTGGGTGTATATAACTAGACTTTCCAAGGAATAGTAATAAAAAACATGCAAACAAAAATAATTTGTTTTAAGGCAATCATTGTCTATGTCTTCAACTCTCATATGGATTGTGTTCTAAATTTCACCTGTTTGAGAAATCTTATGATTTCTTAATAGCTTTTATGTCACTTACAGAACAAAGATGTATCACTCACCAAACCCAGATCATACCATGCTGTACTTCCATGAGAGTATTTTCCAGGCCTAAACAAGGAAAAGTATCCTTAGTGATCGACTAGGATGTTATAAACATTTAGTCTTTCATTCTTTCTTGAACAATTTCTGTTATTATTTAACACAGTAAAGAGGGCATTGTGACCTGGGTTGGTATGTTTGACATAATATATGTGTGGTAGTGGTAGAGTAATACCATTTTTATTTAAAAACATATTGTCCCTTTCTCAATTTTGAATACAAATGCTTTCAATAGATATTCTAAGGAAGTATTTATTTGCCCCCTCCTTCTCCAGATAATTTCTAATAAATATCTTTGAGGAAAATTTTCTGTGAAAGTATCAAGAGAAACACTGACTTTAAAACAATGCTTCTCCCTACTCCCCACATATTTTAATACAATAAATTATTTTTTATGTTCTTAATTCTCCTCTCTCATACATATCAATACCTGGAAAGAAACCACCTTTGAATAGGTAAAGTATGTTCAAGGGCTCATACCTCTTTTACATGTAATTGCATTATTTTCCAAAAGTATCAATTATTTCTAAACATATTAGATAAGAATTAAGGATAAAATTACTATATATTTTTTTTCATATTCAATGCAGTTGAGACCCACTTTATCAAATGATATCATACAGAAATCCAATTATAGCCAGTCTTCATATAAATTGTAAACCCATCCTAAAAAATACATCTGGCTATAGATTTATACATATATTTTTTAAACAGTATAAAATTAAGATTTGCACAAGGAGCATGTATACCACTTGCTGAGTAGAGGTAAAGAAAAGGAAAGTAGATGGTCTGTGGGCAGGGTAGAATATCTGTATCTGTGAAATTTTACTTAAATATATCAATCAAATATGGGAATGTGCTAACATTAGTAAAATTATCAGGAGAACCCATTTATAGATGCTCAATATATCTAAATATTTTATACTAAAAAAATCTAAATATTGTCCTGGCCAGTTTAGCAATGGTTGGAGCTCTGGCATGAAGACTGAAGGTCCTTGGGTTCGATTCCGGGTCAAGGGCACATACCTTGGTTGCAGGCTCCATCCCTAGTCCCCAGGTCAGGGCGTATGCTGGTGGTAACCAATTGATGTGTCTCTCTCACATCAATGTCTCTACTCTGTCTAAAAATCAATGGAGAAATATCCTCAGGTAAGGATTAAAAAACAACAACAACATTTTAGCTATCAAAACATTTTAGCTATCAGAAAGAAGGCATAAAATTATAGATGTCAATGTATTTGAATGAAAGATGAGAAGCTCCTTATAGAATTTCTGCATTAGACAATAAACACATAAATAGTTATAATACAAGTGTGAAAAATACATATCTATAATAATAAAAGCATAATATGCAAATCGACTGAACGACCGAACAGCAGAACGACCGTCTGGACGACCTTCCGGACGACCACACTATGACACGCACTGGCGCCAGGCCAGCCAAGGCGGGTACGATGCAATTGGCTGGGGGGCCCGTCATTGCCCCATGATTGCTCCCGCACAGGGAGGCCCAGGCCACTCTCTGCGGGGCGATCGATGAGGGGGCTCCACGATCAATTGCCCCAAAGAAAGAGGCCCAGGCTACCCTTTGCAGGCCATCGATCAGGGGTCTCCATGGAATGGGGGAACCGGGGGTGTGTGGTGGCCGATGCAGGCAGCACCAGGCCAAGGCAAGTGCAGGCGGGGGGTGGGGTGTGAGGCAGCCGGGCTGCGAAGGCCTACCCTTGCATGAATTTCATGCATCGGGCCTCTAGTAGTAAATATAAGTAAGAAAAATAAAGATTGAGAGGAACTGTGCTTTGAGGGGGATACACTCCCTGTCAATATAGGCTGTCACATCTCAGTTCCAGCTGACTACAGCTGTGGTGCAATATGGTTCTGTTATCGTTGTAATTAGCTACTTAATATTAATAACAGAAAGAGAGCCAAGGGGAGGCCAGACATTATAAGCATGATCATCTGAGCAGCTTCACCAGGAAGTTACCGGTTCACCCTCCCCAGGGAGTCACTGGTCCATTCCCAGCAGATCACTGGGGGAAGGGATCAAACAAAGGGGGAGATGGGCACATGCACAGTGAAGTCAGGCTGCCACAGGAGAGGTGCTTGTCTGTCAGTCTAGCCTGGGGATCAATGGATTGGCTAGGAGGTTGGAGCCACTGCAAATGCACAAAATCTTGGAAGGGTAACATCCCCAGACAAAGAGTTCCCTCTTACTTCTTCTTATGCTCCTTTGCTCCGTGACCTTCACTCGCCTGTGTGCTCACCTGCTCTCTCTCCATAGTCATGTGGCCTTAAGCAGCCTCATGGCCCATGGCCATGCAGACCCCATACACAAGCTAAACCAGCCCTAGAATGTGCTTTAATGTGGAGCAGAAATTCTGGGTAGTGCCCTTAATCCTGGCCCTGCTGAAGTCAAGATTGGCCTCTTCCATGGCAACATGGACGAAGAGGGGAACCTCCTTAAGAGTTTCAGAGACCCATATGCTCTAATTGTTCTTTTCAAACAATTGCTGGAACTCAAATATTTAGGTAAATGTAATTAGCTTTTATCTAGTTATAAAATAAATATTTACTGTTAGAAATTGTAATAACATAGGAAATGTGGCTTTCTTTGTGTATGATTTTTCAAGCATGACTTGGGAGCAGACACATTTCATCTATATGGGTCCTTGTCATAAAATGCTGTCCTTCATTTCCTGTGAAATCACCTTAATGTATTGCACCAAATTTTAAACTAAAAATATTCGATTTAATTTGTATCTATATTTATGATCAATTTCTTTTTGATACAAAAGCAATAACATTTTCAAGTCCAAAATTTAAATAATCTTATAACATTTTAAAAGAGTATTAAATACTATGAATGGTTTTAAGGAAGACTTCCTGGACTAAACGTTTCACTACTCTTATCACTTAGTATCAATGTTACAACCTAGCCTTACTGACCTAAAGTGCTTAGCGTAAGTGTTTAAAATTTTCACATCGATCAGGCTCTTACACCCTCCAGGAAACCCTTGAAGACAGAATTTGTTCCTTCCCTTGGGCTGGAGCCACAGAGACAATGAGACAGAATCTTGTACAAATTGATATGATTTCATCACTGCTGTCATTGGATCTGTGCTCTGGTTGGCAATAGAATGTGAAGCATGCTCTTCATGTTGCCATACTTGAGGGCAGCATTGGATTGAATGATCTACATCAGTGGTTCTCAACCTTCCTAATTCCGCGACCCTTTAATACAGTTCCTCATGTTGTAGTGACCCCCAACCATAAAATTATTTTCGTTGCTACTTCATAACTGTAATTTTGCTTCTGTTATGAATCGTAATGTAAATATCTGATATGCAGGATGTATTTTCATTGTTACAAATTGAACATAATTAATGCATAGTGATTAATCACAAAAACAATATGTAATTATATATGTGTTTTCCGATGGTCTTAGGCGACCCCTGTGAAAGGGTCGTTTGACCCCCAAAGGGGTCTCGACCCACAGGTTGAGAACCGCTGATCTACATGGAAAGTATTAAAAAAGCTTAGGAGTAGAATTAAGAAAGTCTGCAGGTGATTAACCCCCAGCGCACATTTCCACATCTTTAGAGCTTACTTTTGATGCTTTGGTTGTGGTTGTGGCTAATACCTCTATGAAAAAACCTGTCCCCCACTTAGCTCTATTATATTCAAACAGGTCACAGCGCCCAGGGGAGATTTTTTTTTTTCTTGAATAAAATGCTGAGAGGGGAAAAAATGACTTTTTTGACACTCATTTGAAAGTTATTTTTCCCCATATTGTGGAAAGCATTACTTGGATGTTAGCATTATACTACCCTCTATTCCCTTACAAAATGATTTTTGTCACTTTATCTTGCTTAAAAATAATTTGATCAATAGTTGCATCTAGATTAGACAGGAATTCCCTAAATGGTAAGTAATCTTCTGAAATATTTCATTTCTTTTAAAATGTGTACCTCCTAATCTCCAAATTACTGGATCTCTCCCTTATAATTAGGGACTGCTTTTTTTTTTATAACTTGCATTCTTTACTCCTCAACAGTGTTTTTCAATTTGTAAGTTCTAGTTTTATTTTTATTGTATCTAGAATATTCTGGGGGAAAAACAACTAAGTAATATAGAAATCAATGCATATTTAAAAACCATTGCTGAATATATGAGCCATATCTTTGTCTCTAAGCATGTAAATTCTTGGTAGTAAATTCATGAAATGATCCATGAAAAACAGGAAGAGAGAGAGAGAGAGAGAGAGAGAGAGAGAGAGAGAGAGAGAGAGAGAGAGAGAGAATGGTAATGGAGAGCAACACAAGCAAATACCAACCAAGCCCCTGGTCTGACATCTGTGTTCCAGCCCCAGACTGCAGAGCTCTGCTGAATGAAGTGGTAGAATCAGAGCTGTGGCCATCTGCACCAATTTACTGAGCACTAATGTTCCTGCTGCAGCTGATAGTTGAGACCTCTGCAGCAAGATAAAGTGCCTGGAAATTCTATTTGCCATTTCCTGGGAAGGGGTAGGAAATATTGATTAAGGCTAACACATAAGCGCTCATTCAATTCAAAGCAACAGAGAGACATCAAGATGACACATATTTTCAACTAAAGAAGAAAGGGGCTGATGATGCATCAGATATATCTATAATTATGAACAGTTGTTATCTTCTTAATTGGATAACTGAGAAAAGCTCTTTAGTTATGGGCATGCAACTGGCAGGGACAAAAATGTTCATTATGTACACTGATATCTGATGAGCGGTTTTCAGACCCATTGCTTTTGCTATGTCTAAATGTACTCACCTTTATTCTCTCAACAACTAAAGCAAACCAGCCTTAATTTATGTCATGATGAGAAGTGGAAAATGAGGAAGATGGAGTTTTCCTTAAAACCTAGGACAAATTTAAATCAGCTAATTAAGGCACACACAAAAAAGGTCATCTTGTGTTAGTTCCTGAAGCCAAATATTTCTGAGTTCACATGTACTAATATAGTTCATATAAAAATGCTCACCTTAATTTTGGTGCCAGTGGATTAAGAATCATCTATTTGTACCAAAATATTTTCTTTAACTCAATTTGCAGGGCTGTCAGAATATTAGGTATAAAAGCTGAGAAAAATATACTTTGGCATCATGGAAGCTACAACAGCCAATGGAGCAACGGCCTTTGGAAATTGGACTGAGACTAGTGATCCAGAGAGAGCATTGGTATTTTCATAGTCCTGGACACTGGTCTTCATTTTCTCTGAAATTAACTGGATATTCCTAAGCCATTTCACACAGTCCACTGTGCAGCACAGTTGCCTGTGTCAGCCATCCCACGTTGTATGTGGTTTTTTTAAATATATAAGCTAACTTTTTGTAACAAACTAAGTAGAATTTTATCCATTAAAAATCTACCATACAGTAGGAAAAAAATGCAACCTTCAGATAGGATGAAGGCATTTGTTCCAATGCACTGCTACATGGAAAAAAAAACTGGGTTAAGATTTAGCTTACTTCTCAGATAATACACTGCAGCAAAATCAGAGGGAATTTATGTCTGCCAGGGTGTAGTTATAGTGACAGATATAGATACTGCAATCTGGTTTCCTTCTAATTGTTCTGTCATTCAAAACATTTGTATGAAGATTAAGAAATGAAAAAAAGAAAGGCGATATTTAAGTATGGGTAAGGTTGAGATATAAAATGAAAAGCAACCTTATTCCCCCGTTGACTATTTCCTACATTCTTGCCTTTGTGTCTATGAATTTCAATAGTGTGCTAAGTACAACTATGCTGTGCTATGATAATAGAGGCTTTCAAAATACCACGGACTAGAACATGAGCTGAGTCTCCATGTTTTATGATGCTATTTCCCCAGGCAGCCAACTTACTTCACCTCATCTTGCCCCAGCTCTAGCAATAGAAGGAAATATTAAGAGTTCCATCATTGCCTGAGAGGTGAAATACATCTCTGAAGTCTCCATAAAGGCAGGAATGGAAATATTATAAAAACTTCACCAGGGAATTAAAAACACATTCCATATTTGTTTTTCAGGTTTAAGAGCAAATGCCTGAGAGTCTGTTCAGAGAGTAAGTTTCAATAAAACATTATCATGCAATGGCTTCAGATATAATAGGATAGTCGTTATTTTTCCCAATCTTAACTTGTAAAGCAAAAAAAAGTGACATACA
This sequence comes from Myotis lucifugus, assembly GCF_000147115.1. Taxonomy (NCBI): domain Eukaryota; kingdom Metazoa; phylum Chordata; class Mammalia; order Chiroptera; family Vespertilionidae; genus Myotis; species Myotis lucifugus. The sequence continues at coordinate 102,664 of NW_005871686.1, read as the reverse complement.
AATAAAAGATAAAGAATAGCTGAACCTAAAACTAAATTGTTAAAGTATAGACTTCATTATTTAATATCCTAAAAAATAAAATTCTCTTGACCAGCATGTATACTAAAGCCCTGTGTTATAGTTGTAAAATACATGGGTAATTGGTATCCTGAATCAATAGCTTAAGACCATTAAAATTAGTACCTATTTTTCAATTTCATGCAAAACTTCAAAGTTTCAAAATTAGAACAACAAACATTTTCTGCCACATCCTAAGGTCCATGAGGATAAAAACATTTTTGTACTTGCCACTGATAATGATGAATACCCCAAACATCTCATCATACAAAGCAAATACTGAAAAATATTTCTTAAATAAATAAAAAGATAATTATTCTAAGAAATAAAAAGGACAAACATAGCATTTCTAGACTTTTTGTGCTTGCCAACCCATTATTTTTTTCACTTTATAAAGCAAATCTTGACAATTTCTTTTGTATGATTTTTATTGTTAGTTATATTTCATCGGATCATAGTTCTCTTTAAATTGGTGATCTGCTATTATGGGTTGTGTCCCCACAAATTCATATGTTAAAGTCTTAACTCCCAGCACCTCAGAATCTGACCTTATTTGAAGATAGAGTCCTCACAGGGGCAATCAAGGGACACTGCCGCTAGGGTGGGCTTTGATCGAACATGCCTAGGGGCCTCGTGAAAAGGGCCGCCATGCACGTGAAGGCAGAGATCAGGGCGAAGCTAGTACCAGCCAAGGAACAGCAGAGATTGTCAGTAAACCACCAGAAGCTAGAGGAGAGGCATGAAACATCCTTCCTCACAGCCTCAGAAGGAACCGACCCTGCAGACACCTGGATCTTGGTGGAGTCTCAGGAATTGTGAGATAACAAATTTCTGTTGAGTAAAAGCCATTCAGTTTGTGGTACTTGGTTACAGCAGATATAGCCAGCTAACATATCTGCATAAGGTTTGTTTGGTGGTTATTTAACAGGAAATACAAAAATCACTCACAGCATGCCATAAATATCACACGGTTTTATTTAATGAGAAAATGCATTTTATTTAAAAACACTGTTATCCTTTTCAAAATAAGGCTTATAAATTGGATTTTCTTCCATATTTAGTGGAGATTTAATTAATTGGAAGGTTCTCCAGTTAATTTTTGAGGGCTTTAATGAAAAAATATAATATTTTTACAGTTTACAATTAATATTAGCTTATACATCAAATTTACATGTGTAAGAGAAGATATGCCTCAAGAACACTTTTAAAATGCTCTGGGTAGGCTCAGTTAGTTGGAGCATGGTCCCATACACCAAAAAGATTCCTGATCACAACACACCCAGGTTGCGCGTTCAATCCCCCATCAAGATGGGTACGGGAGGCAGCAGATTGATGTTTCTCCCTCACATAGATGCTTCTTTCCCTCTCTCTTTCTCTCTCTCTGTCAAAACAATACAAAAATAAAAATTATCTGATTAGTTTTTGAAGTCTAGCTACTAGACAGAAAGCTGGCTCATGAGTTCAATTTTTAAAAAATTACATTTAGTCAAACACAGAATAAGAGTCTTCTATAAACTAGCAAAGAATAATATAAGCATAAAATAATATACATATAAAAATAACTATAGATTACAGTTATAAAGGATTTTCGATTTTAAAAAATGATTTACAAGTTCTTCAATCCTCACAGCAACTCTATGGGACAGTATCTTAGGCATGAATTTTGTCAATTGACCAAGACCTGGAGGAACAAGGTGTTAGTCTATGGGACAGAGTTTTGAAAGACCTGGGTAAAATATAATACAATGTCCTCTACTGCTATTGTGCATATGTACTCTATGAAAATAATCACCCTAGAATTTAAAATCAAACCCTGCCCTAAAGTCTTTTAATGGAACTTGGCAGAGATATGTGTCTTCACTTTTAGCTTTGTTTAAATTTTGACTCTTCAAATTAACTACAATTGGAAAATGTTTGCTTATTTTGCTCAAAGGTCTCACAAGCTCAGCACAATCTTTTTAGAACACAAACTTAACTTTCTGCCTTCCTTTCTGCCCCTGCTATGCAATGCTTTGATGATGTTATTTAACCTTTAAAATGCCTCTTCTAAAACTATTCATTGTGTGTGTGTGTGTGTGTGTGTGTGTGTGTGTGTGTGCTGGATATCTCACCCATGCTCACTAAAACTTGCCTACAAATTTGAAGTAGCTATGATTATTCCTAATTTAAATTTCAAATCCCAGACATGTAACCACCTTGAGTTAAAATGAGTGAGTTTAAAATAAGTGACTGTTCACTTATAAAGTTGAAGTGAAGAGTTAAATTGCATGTCTTCAGAAATTTTATTTAAAATCCTTTATCTTTGCAATTATTCTTCCTTTGTCATTAATAACTTTGAGAAATATTTGGGAGTTCAATTCAGATGACCTAACATAGTTAATAGTAAGTATTCCTTGTTCAAAAGCATTTCCCTAACTCTTTATTTTCATTCGTTACTCAAAGATTTGAAGTTATTTCTCACATTTGCCTTTTAAGTGGTGTTATTTAATACTTAAATGTAATACTGCATGTTAACAAGGACAATATAATGTTCTTGGTAACCTTTTGTATAACATAAAGTGTCTCTAGTAGTGAAAATTTAAATTTCCTTTCATCTCAATTGAAATGAAAAGCAAAGCCCTAGCAGGTTTCGCTCAGTGGATAGAGCATCATCGGCTTAGGCAGCGGTTCTCAACCTGTGGGTCGTGACCCCTTTGGGGGTCGAACGACCCTTTCACAGGGGTCACCTAAGACATCAGAAAACACATATATAATTACATATTGTTTTGTTATTAATCAATATGCTTTAATTATGTTCAATTTGTAACAATTAAATTGGGGGTCACCACAACATAAGGAACTGTATTAAAGGGTCGTGGCATTAGGAAGGTTGAGAACCACTGGCTTAGAGACTGGAGGGTTCCAGGTTCTATTCTGGTCTAGGGCACATACCTCAGTGGTAGGCTTGTTCTCTGGCCCTGGTTGGGGAGCATGCAGGAGGCAACCATTCAATGTGTCTCTCTCACATCAATGTTTCTTTCTATATACCTCTCCCCCTCCTTTCCACTCTCTAAAAATCAAGGAAAAAATATCCTGGGGTAAGGATTAAAAAAAAAAAGGAAGAGCTGAAAAGTGAATTATCCAAAGTAGACCTGAATCAGAGCATGTGTTTTGATGATATCCTGCAATAAAGAATGTACTAATGAAAATGGAAAACTCCAGAATGCCCAGATATGGTCCTCTGTACTGGTGAATACAATTTTCTCCTAAACCATATATATAATAGTAGGCAGAAGTTCATGCTCAGTCACTGATGCAGTATAACTATAAATGACCATACAAAACCTATTTCAGAGATAAATAGTATCTATGGAGAACTTTGCAGCAGCATTATTATTAAAATAGCTACAAAACACCCAAATTTGCTTTATGGTGAACACTCTGATAAGAAAACCCTCTCTATAGCTAGGGGGCTTTCTCCACGCTGCCTCAGACAGTATTAGTGATTTTGGCCACAGTGGATAGCAAGCTTACCACCACCACAACATAACCCTTTAGATGACTGTGTGGTTTTCATGCCTTTGTTGTCACTTTACCTGATACTGCATCATAGAAAAACGAGGTCTTAGGACTCCTTTCTTCTCTCTTTTTTGTTTTCTTTATGTTTTTCCTTCCTGACATTAATGCCTCCCTATGTACAAGGAACTTACTTTATATCTAACATTAGTAAACATATGACTAAACCTATAAGAGGTCAGTATATAACAGAATCAGAAGTAGAAAAACAATAAAAGAAACATAAGTGAAAAAAAATCTTAGTTTATGTACCACAAGATACAGTTGTTTTTTTAGTACAGAAAGATACATTCACATTTCTAAACTTCCCACTTGCAAATTCCTAAAACTGTCCTGAGTAGACAATCTCTTGCAATTTTAGTGATTACCATAAATTTATTGAAGTAAATGAAGACATTCTCTACCAAAGAATAATGTTTAATTAGGAGTCTTTCACTCTGGGAATAGTCCCAATTCACTGTTAAGGGAATTTCCTGCCTTCAAAATGTAATACTGCTTTGATTTTCAGCCAGCTAGTTGCTCTCATATTAACATTAATGAATTTGAGATCAGTTTTGCACCTGGAAAATCAATAAAAAGCGTACATGGATTTCCATAAGAAGACTGCAAGAATACTCTGTGCCATGTAAAAGGTGTCTGAAGACACTGTCTAAAGATTAAAATATGTCAACTGTTAATTTTTTGTCCTGTATAAGGTAGGCATTCATAGTTTTGCTGTTCTTGATAATAATGTTGCTAATGACAACATTATGATCTTTCTTTGAATGTTACAGAACCTGTACACAATATATACTTTATAAAACGTAAGAAGCTTTCAAAGAACAGATAACTACAAACCAATTCAATAGAAAAACAAAAACTCATTACGTACTTTGGACCAAATCTCTGGGCTCGCACATGCTCCTCTGAATTATTTTCTTAAATGCTTTTCTTAGCACTGCGAGTGCAGTGGCCATATCTGTTTGCTACCCTCTGCACCTAATGCTTACTAAGAAACCTAACTTAGAGTCTGTTTGATATTTATTTTTTAACCACATCACATGAAGTTGGATAGTACATAACAAATGTTTGAAATTTTGTATCAGTTTAAAAGTCACACACTGATTCTTCTTAATCTTTACTTACTGCTTTTAATCTTGTTTCAGTCAATTAAAAATATTAAGATTACATTTAAATTAAGTTACAAGGTGTCAATATTGATGAAAAATTTTATTTTAAAATAAATTGAACTATATCTAAGATGGACTAAAATATTGCAATAAAAGTGCTATGTGCCTCCATTTGATAGAAAGTAAATTTTAATGTGAATAATGAAGTTCTGCTTTATTTGTCTTGTCAGTTCACATTTTTCTATAATTTTTAAATGTATACCAGTTATAAATAAAATTAGATGTAGATAAAATATAAGTTAAAATTTCTTACAAATAAAGATATTCATATTCAAGTCATATAGGTCTTGATGACATTTAAAAATGTTATTGACTTTCAGAAACATGAAACCTTTACATTGAAGATAAAGCAACATGGGAAGGGCTTGTTCATAAGGAAACGCCTGGAGAGAATATACTGATGGCGTGATTTCATTTTATTCAGGTTTAGTGAGCTGCCTGGAACAGCATAAGAATCAGGTACACACAGATCTACCAGGAAAAAGGCAAGGAGAAACACTGACATAATTAGCCCTTGAAATTGTTCAAAGATGATCATAAGAAATTCATAAAAATTTGAAACTAGGTCTTGAACTATCATATCTTCATTAGCATTTTAAACAGACATCTCCTATTCCTCCATAGCCATCCCATTAAGGACTACTTCTCAGAAAGAAAGCAGGCTTTAATGTAAACAGAGACGGAAAGGAAGGACGAGATGACCTCTCGAAATTGCTTGCTAAACTAAAAATTCAGCTCAACTCTGGAATAAAAAAACTTACAGCTTGCATCTTGTTAGCTTAATTGAGTTTCTTCTTTATTCCAGATAAGCAACAGAGCTCCTCTCTCTCTCTTTTCATTAGTGAGTTTCAGAACTTCCAAGTTCCCGTTTTATTGCTTATTAAATGTTTGTCAAATGGGGAGCTTGCTGGGGCCTGTTAATTGGTATGGCTTCCCATATCCTGTCACATTGACTTGGCCAGAATCGGAACAAAATAAAGATCTGCTAATTAGTGTGTGAGTCTGTTACAAGTGATTTCACAGTGCAAATGTGCACAGAAAACATTGCAAATGCTTTCATTTTCTTTGCCTGTTTCTAAAAATCTTGGTTCTAAAACCTGTGCTTAATAGACACCAGTGGCAAAAGTGTGCATAGTAGTTTCATGAAGTTTTGCCTAATTGGTGAGGTTAAATACATAGAGGATAAAATTGAGAAGAAATTATATGATATAGAAAAGATAGTAATTTAAGCAGAATTACACAGATATAACTTTCTAAAAACATAGCTACATAAGGTGAATTCAAAAGAAATTCATTAAGTGAAAAGAAGAGGAATAAAAAGCATTCCTGAGAACTGTGCAAACAATAATTATAATAATAATAATAATAATAATAATTGGAAAACAATTTAATAATTCATCTAATCCTCAACATTTCTCTGAAAAGATATGGTGAAATTGATGCTAATGCAGCAGAATGTAACCCAGAGATCCCTGTATTCGATTTTCTCTGGCCAGTGTTTACAGCTTTTTGGGATAGAGGTTCCCGAAATGTTGGGGTCCAGCCCCAGCAGGTCCAGGGGTTCTCAAAGGTGTGGACAGAGTCGGCGAAGAAGGAATGACACAGAGACAGCGTTCAGTTGATCAGCATAGCCAGGTTCTCCTTTTATTGTTCTGTTACATCTGTATTTATACCATTTGATCCTATATACATGCCTCTATAATCACATCATGGTATGTTTTGGGTAACCTTCTACAGTTCCTTGTTTCATTTTCATAGTTTCTTATCTGACCTTTACCAAAAATCCTGTCTCTATCTAGTTCTGTTGATTTTAATCTTGTCCAGGTTAATCTCTGTGTTCCATTATAAGGGCTATTCCAAGGTCACTATTCTACTGCTCTACTGATAGGCTACAAGGAAGTGACTGAAAGAGATTATTCTACCCAGTAAAGGTTATGTCCTCCCAGCCTCGCTACTTGTCTTCCCTGGGACTGTCCTGTGAAGGTGGGTCTCCAGGGGTATAGGCTTTGGTGCTTTCCCTGGTGGGAAGACCCCTGGGGATGTGGGCCCAACAAGTCCCAAATTTATTGCCAACAGTCTTAGTCCAAGTTCTTCATAAGTGGTACATGGTATTTCTGTAACACTAGGGGGTTTTACTGATTTATTCTCTTCCTTAGTCCTGTTAATCCCTAACTCCAGGGAAAAAATCCTCACCTGGGGAAACAACCTTTCTCGGGGAAGTGGTCCTGTTTAAAACACATAGCACTAAGAGGGGGAGCAAACATATGCCATATACACCAGGTCCCTTGAAACATAAGCTGTGCAGAGGTTTCTTCCCTGCAGCGACTGGGTGGACCGGCTTCTGGCACCAAAATTCTAGCCTTTGGCAGCTAGTGAGACAATCATGGTGGGCATCAATGTGTTGGAGCATCTAACTTTTTCATATATATTTTTTTTCTTTTATTTGAAATAGAAGTGTCTTTTTTATCTTTCTTCTAGAGTAAACAATGAGTGTAATCTACCATGGCTTTTTAAAACTGGAACCTAGAAAGAAAAAGGCAACAAGAAAAACCATTGCCTATAGGCCTGGATGCCTATATTATTATTTAATGTTTTTTTTTTTTTTTATGAACACCAAAACTCAGTAACTTATACAAAAGTCACACAGTATAGAAATGATATCTGCATCATCCAAACTCCAGTAATGGGAGCTCATTTTATTGAGAACTTATTATAAGCCAAGTGATGTTCTAAGAACTTTACACATATAAACACATTAAGTTTATACTACACTCCAATGAGGTAAAAAATACCATTGCCTCTATTTCACAGGCGAGAAATCTGAGATACACAAAGATGGTACCTTGCTCACCACTGTACATCTAGTGGAGGACAGAGCCAAGATTTGAACATAGGCCGTCCAGCTGCAAAATCATGGCTGACATTTTCAAGAACATTTGGTAGCGCCATAAGTAGAACTACATATGAGGTAACTAAAGGGTTCTTGAAAGACCCACTCAAAATATATGTCAAGCTTTTAGTCTTACTTCTTTTAAGCTGGTTTCAGAACATAGTAGAAAAATATGGATTCAGTGGCTCGTTTTATTCATACAACAAACCCATTGCTCCGACTGTTTAAGTACTCTTCCAGGGGCTGCAGACTCACCTGCACAGAGATTACAATCTAGTGCAGGGCACAGAGGCTCACATGGGTGTGGGCAGCTGACTCCATCAGGCTTTACCTGGCTGAGGTCAGGAAAGACTGCCTGAAAAGTCTCCTGATCTGAGGTTGACACAATGAGTAGGAATTAACGTGATCAAAGAGCACATGTGTGAAGAGCGTTGGGACTGACTTGTGAAAGCAGGAATACTTGAGGCACTAAAAAAAGCCAAAGGGGCTGGCCCGGCACAATAATCTGAAGAGATGTGCAAGATGGGGCTGGAGAAGTGAGTGGCGGCTGTTTTTGGTTTAAGCAATGCCTGTTACTTGGTTTACACGGCCATAATGATACTTAAACAGATAGGCTTTGAGACTTTAAAATCCAGAGAGAATCCATGGGATTCCAGGAAAATGGCACCCTAATGGCACCTAATTCCAGAAAAATTTTTAAATTAGGGTTGAGTGCATATGGGCCTATATTATTATTTAATGTTTTTTATGAACCCCAAAACTCAGTGAGGATACGTAACTTATACAAAGTTCACATAGTATAGAAATGATATCTGCATCAGCCAAACTCCAGTTATGGGAGCTCATTTTACTGAAAACTTATTATAAGCCAAGTGATGTTCTAAGAACTTTACACATATAAACACATTAAATTTATACCACACTCCAATGAGGTAAAAAATATCATTGCCTCCATTTCACAGGTGAGAAATCCGAGAGTCCAATCCCATGGACTTTCTCTGGATTTTAATGTCTCAAAGCCTATCTGTTTAAGTATCATGATGGCTGTGTAAACCAAGTAACAGGCATTGCTTAAACCAAGAACAGCCCCCACTCACTTCTCCAGCCCCATCTTGCACATCTCATCTGTTTATTCTGTTGCCCATATACACTCAACCCTAATTTAATAATTAGTTATTTCTATCTATGAGCTAAGCTGCCTCTGGGATCTAAAGGAGGTGGTGTGGAGGGCTCAAGTGAAACATTTTGACTTGTAAGAATCCAGGATGGCAAGAACTAGTAAAGGATTTCCGCTTCTTTTCTCCCAATCCAGACCCAAAAATGAGCCAGGAGACTTGCATTTTAAATTCTGCAGTAAGGATTAGTATGAGATTGAGGGAGGGGTGGTGTGCAAGGGAGGGAGTGAGGGAGGGAGGGTGAAGAAATGAGGAGAGAGGGCAGTGGGGGGGGGGGGATTGAGGTTGATTTTGTGTAGAGGAATCTGTGGGTAGAAGGTAGGCCTCCACTCTTCTATACTTTGCCTTTGGGAAACTAGAAAAAGTGCCTTTTTTGGATGAATGATTAGATATAAAGCATCTCCTCTGGGCTGCCAACTTGGTAAGCAATGCTGGTGTGCAGGCTTGGGGAGGAGAACAACAGCTGGGTTTGACTTGGGTTTTAATTCCTTTGCAAAACTGATTATAAATTGCAATCTTGTCCTGAATGGAAAAGCAGCTAAATACCCATGATTATCTTCGGGGCAAACTGGCTTCAGGAGCGCTGCAGAGAGCTGAAAAGGTCAGCAGATTCTTCCAGAATCTGGAAGGTTAGAGGATGACAGCTGTGGCAACTGAGGCCCTGACCAGGAAATGACAGCCTCAGGTCTGTGGGCAGCTGGCCCCTGGGAGAGATGCTAGTCCTGCCTTTACTAAGTATTTTAGCACCTAAGCATGAGCCCCACTAAAGCTCATGGTAGGGAAGCAAAAAGACAAAACCATCAGAGGCCACTCCAAATAAATATAAGTGTATGAAGAGACAGCCCACAGCTTGAAAATAAAAAAAAGAATAGAAATAGCATTGATCAATTACAGCATAAAAATACTTTTTGAAAATTAAAACATTGTTTTAGAATTAAAATACTATAGAGATAAATGAAGGTCATGGTTGAGACCTGATTTGTAGGCTTGGGAGATTGAGAATCTGAGCTGAAACTCATAATGGACAAAACATTGCAGGCAGAAGAGAGAGAAAAAAAATACATATATTCAAAAAGCTATAAAGTAGCTAAGGAGGAAAAGAAAATACTTAACTAAATAAACCAAGACTAGATAAAAAAGATTCTTAAATATGGTAAAGAGGGAAATTCTGTAATGGTAAAATGCTCAATTTATGAAGAATATAAACACTATAACAAGTAAGTATATTAAACCAAAACTATTACAAGTGCAATAGAATATGATAAATATAAAATAAGAACATTTTAGTAAATATTCCAAAATCTGACAGAACTAGCAGCTAAAAATAGATAAGGACTTGGTGGGACTAAATAAATAAGATCACCAAATTCTATTTAATAAATCTATTAAATAAAGAACATACTTTTAGTTTGTCATGAAAATATACCAAATTAGAAATTATGTGTTTAGCATAAATAACTACTAAAATTCAAAAAATAAAGCCACAGCTCACAGTCATATTCCAAAATGTAGAAATACAAAATAAATTTAACCTCAAACACCTGACTCCTTGAAAATTAAGAAACATGATCCTAAATATGTTTTGTGTCAAATAATAAATAAAAACCTGAAATTGCACATTTTCTAGAAAGCAATGCAAAAAAAACCAAAGAAAATATCAAAAGATATCATCAAAAGTGCCTACAACATTTAAGAATTCTTATAAAAAGAAAGGAAATGATCAAATAAAGATATTTTCTAAAAGCATAAGTAAAAAATCAAAGAATGTAGGAAGAAATGATGAAAAATAATATAATTAATAAAATATAAAAATGATAGAATAAAAACAACAAAGCCAATTGGTTCTATTTTGGTGTCTACTGAATGTATTTGTTATTGCTTTGATTTGATTTATTTTATATATTTGATTCTACATTATTATCCCAATAAAGTAAATAGTAAAACAAAGAAACCAAGAGAACAAAGTGTTCAAAATTAGAAATGGCAAAAGAAATATTCCAACAATAGTATATTTAAAGGGAGTAACATTACATTATTCCTTACTAACACTTTTCCCAGGGCTGGATTGTGAACATCCACAATCATGCTAACCTTTCCCCACTGACTTCACAGAGAGGAAGGAGTCTGATCTGGGCACACAGTATGAGCACCATTTAGGAGACCTGGGGTCAAGGAGTAGTAGCCCTACCCTTTAGCCTTTTAGAGATTTACACCAAATTCATCCAAGCTTGGAAATCATTTTAACAAACTAAATCTGGGTAACTGTACATGGTCTTAAATTTAATTTTGAGCATTAATACTTTCTCTTTCTAATACCTTTTAATATGGCAAGTGCCCTGCCTTTTTAGTTGCTACTAATACCTTCATCTATAGAAAATATAAGAGTTTTTCAAAATGCTTTCATGAGTATTATCTCATTTCATCTTGCCAACAGCCCTGTGAGCCAGGCAACAACCTTGGAACCCTAACTGCTATTGCATACAGGGAGACCCAGTAGAAACTTAGATCTAGAGATTTTTTTCCCCCATGCCACACTTGGTCTCACTTCCTCTTTGCTCTTAATTCAATCATCATGTTAAATAACTGTTGCTGTTATTATTGTTAACCACCCAGGCTATTATAGAATATTTCTGCTACTTACAGTATGGCCCATAATTTGGCCATATGTATTTGACCATATGTGCGTTATGTAGGTTATTTTTTCCTTATAAATGATTTTCAGGTTGTTCCCAAATTCCCATTTTCATAACAATGACCAATTTAATTTTCATTCATGCCTTCTAATGAAATCCCAACCTCCATTTTAACTTCATAATTTCACCTCACACCTCTACACATATACCTAAAATTCCTTGTTATTGATTTATCACTGAAATTATTTCTTGCAAGCTAATTTATAAGTTTTTCAGGCCATATGCTCTGCTTATCCACCCTGTTCTCAGTTTTTCATTTAGACACACACAGAGATGAAAGACAGAGAGAGGAGAGAGAGAGAGAGAGAGAGAGAGAGAGAGAGAGAGAGAGAGAGAGAGAGAGAGAGAGAAGAAAGGATGCAAAACCCTGATAAAGCATTTTCTCAGGTGGAGTCAATTGTTCCATTCTGTAGGCTAAATACATGATAAAAATATCTTTGCAATAAGATTTCTATCTTATAATTTTCTATTTAGCCTTTGAGCTCCTCAATAAGTTTAGTAAAGGCAGAGTCACAACTCTAACCCGAAGCCAGAGAAATAAGAGAGTATATAACCTTTGAACCACATATCTGAGTGTAATGAAAGTGGGATTTTCTAAAATCCTGGCTGGAGGAAATCTTGAGCTGGTTCAGATTAGCACCAGCTAACTGTTGATGCCCAATACTGGTGAAGGGGAAGATGCCTCTCTGAGTATGGGGCACCACACCCCTCATCCCCCATCTCCTCCTGGAATGTGGATGGAGGTGTTTAAAAATGCCCTGGACTACAAAGATGGAAAACTATCTACAGTGCACAGCTTGAATGGAATGAGCATACTTTTGAGATCATTCCTGCTAGACAATGCATGTAAGTTGAAGGCAGCTAGAGCTGTGGTCCCACCACAGAATGACATCCACATAGATTTCCATTTCATATACACATTTATGATTTAAAACGACTTGGGTGAGGTTGCAAACTAAGGATTATAGAAAGAATGTTGAACAAAACTGAGAAGACAGAAAATACCAGGAAGGTTTAGGAAGTAAAATAATTAAAATTGCACAGAAGAAAATATATTTAAATGAGAAATAATTTATAATAGTTGAGGCAAAAATGACAGTCTATGAATGCTATAAAATAATCAGCAGGGGGACTGACAAAATTGGAGCCATCTTTTATGAAGATTACTTAAAGAGCAATGGGTATCATAGACTGGGGGATAAGAAAGATAGGAAGATCGGTTATGAACTTATTGTAATAAAGCAGCTAAGAGCACCTAAGAGAAACTAGGGCAATTATCAGAAGACTGGAAAGACAAAGTATGAGCAATGTTCCAGAGATGAACCCCAGTGGTTCTATATAATTACAGTCAGACTCCCTTGTATTGCAAAGGAAGTTCATGAAGAGCTAGGACTCTACTTTCTTATTCAAAGACCTTTACTGAATACCAGTATTCTTGACTAGAAATCCATCACTATTGGAAAACTGTCATAATCAGTGCTGGGCTTTCTGATTTCCACGTTTAGCAAGCACAATACCTTCCTACCTATAAATACCTATTTAAAATGTACCTATTAACTCAATAAATAGTTATAAAAAATTTATGTCTGGCTGGTGTGGCCCAGTGGTTGAGTGTTGACCTATGAACTAGACATCATGGTTCAATTTCCAGTGAGGACACATGCCTGGATGTGGGCTCAATCTCCAGTAGGGGGCATGCAGGAGACAGCTAATCAATGGTTCTCTTTCATCACTGATGTTTCTATCTCTCTCCCTCTCCCTTCCTCTCTGAAATCAATAAAAAAATAACTTTTAAAAAAATTATGATAGGCTTTGGGGATATAGCAGCAGTAAGCAAATGAGGCATTATTGTGTGCCCTCATGCAGCCTATCATCTGGGAAAGGGAAACACCATACATATATATACGTGTAGTATAATATAGCAACACAATAACACATAGTATAACAGAGACTGATAAGAACTAGAGAAAAATAAAGCAGAGAAATGGGACAATGAGGGCAGAGGGAATGGAAAGTTGCAATTGAAATAGGGGGTCAGGGAAGGCCTTAGTGACCACTTGAAGCAGAGGAGGAAATGATGCATGTGGGTGTGGGAATAAGGAAGTTATAACAGAGGGAACAGCCAGTACAAAGACCCAGAGACAGAATCAATTCCAACATGTTCAGACAGATGCTGAGGACAATGTGGCTGAAGGAGGAAGGGCAGGAAAAACATTAGCAGGAGATGTGGTTGGAGTATTTTGGGTCCAAACTGCATAAGATAGTGTCGATCATTGCAGAGACTCGAATTCAGCTTTTACTCTGGTGAAGAAAGGATCCCCTTCGGAAGGTTCTGAGCAGAGGACTGACAGGATCTGACTTACATTCTAAAAGAAGTTGCTGCTAATATTGGATTGTACAGAATAGGGCACAAAGCAGGGTGATCAGTTGGGAGGCTATTGTCAAGATAGGGCAATAAATACACAGCATTGGCCTAGACCAGGGAGGTAGTCATGAAGATGGTCAGAAGTGGTCAAGTTCTATATCTATACTAGAGGCCTGATGCACGAAATTCATTCAAGAGGCTCGGCCCTGGCAGCCAAGGCGGCTACCTCAGCCCTCGCAGCCTTGGCTTTAAGGTTGTCTGGAAAAATGTCCAGAAGGTCGTTCGGCTGTCTGACCTAATTAGCATATTATGCTTTTATTATTATAGATAGAATAGAAAAAAGACAAGCTCTTCTCAGCCCGTTATTCACAAACAACGTTATTTTAGTTATGCCTATATCAAGATGAATATTTGGGCCTTGGAGCGAGTTTAAATTTAAGAAATTACGTTAAGTCAGCCTGTGCTGATACACCATCCCCCCTGGGCCCCAGTCAATGGCCCATAGTGTCTAAATTTGCTCCCAAAGCAAATATGACACTGTCTAGGCTGTACAGACTGATATGTGCATGCCAATCAGTAAATCATCTCCATCACTCAAGGATACTCCAACATTCATGTGCCTGTTTAAAGATTTCCAGCTAGTTCATTCTGTACTCTTAGAACTTTCTTTTGCCCGTGTTTCACATTTAGTATAGGTGCATTTAGTTGACTTATGTAAGGAAGATAGCAGACTATCCGACATCTAGACCAACAGTGTCTGTTCTAAAGCTTTTTAAAATGCAAAACCAATTATTTTTAAATTTAAAATAAAGTTTGTCAATGTCATTGATATGAACGGCCCGTTGTGATTAATGAACTGCAAGCAGGCACACTTGAGAGACAACTAGTTCTGGACCATTTCTGAGGTTAAGCAAGGAAAAGCTTGAGGAAAACTGATACTCGTGACACTAATTTAATGTGCAATATTAATATGTATATATTCTTACATAAAGTAACAATCTAACCATTATGTAAAATTTTTTATTAATTTAAGTTGTACACTCAAGGAACAGCTAAGGGATGAACTTGTAAAGGTGCTAACAGCAAGGATTTCTAGTAAATGTATTAATTGAAAAGCATTTGTTTGGGTTTCAAGACCAGAGTAGGCACCATCCATCATGTCTTTCCTTGTGAATGCAACTACAAAACTTGGGCAGAAGGCATGGATTTGACATCTGAGGCCTCTAAAATATAAATAGTAGCAGGTAGATTGGGGAAGATGGCAATTTGAAGTATCAAGAAACCCGTGGAACATTATAAACTGATGAACAAAAATAGATACAGAGGCAAAGAAGCATTGAACAGACTGTCAAACTACAGCAGGAAGGCAGGGGAGGGTTGGGGAGGGGGTAAGAGATCAACCAAAGGACTTGTGTGCATGCATATAAGCATGACCAATGGACGCAAGACACTGGCGGGGAAGGGGGGAGGGCATGTGCTGGGGGGTAGGGGAGGCTGGGGGGAGGTCAATGGGAAAAAAATGAGACATATGTACTACTATTTGTAATACTTTAAACAATAAAATAAATAAATAAATAAAAAAGAAACCCATGGTGCGTTCAGCTCTTTCCTTTTTCTCCATTCTCTCTAGCCTAAGGCCATGTAGCCCCACACCTGGAAGTGGGTGCTGGGGTGTGGACAGTGGTCTGCCAGAGGTTCCCCGGTCCTGGTTCCCAGAATCCTGTGCTGTAGCAGTCCTGCCAGCAAGGGGACCCCACAGGAACCAAAATTATCAGAGAGTAGAATCTTCCTATCCATTGGTGCAGCTGTGGTCCCCAAAGAGTGGAATGAATTAGATTTGAAATTTTTCCTTGCAATTTTGTCTTGGCCCCAGATGTTGGCACAGCCATGGAAGGACCTAAAATGGAAGCCCATAGGGAACCAGAGAGTACTGGGGAAATTGCAAAGAGGGTTCAGGAAAGAAAACTCATAATGTTATTTATAAAAATCCTGGGCTCCTTTCCCGAAGCTGTGCCTGCGTGACTCTGATCCCGGCCAGCAAACTAAGACTATGAGAAATCAACTAACAGAAAACCTCTGTGGTCCATATAGGCCCTGGAGCTATTAGCTCTGTAGTGAGCGAGTAGTACTGCACAGGCTTTGATGGGACTGACATTGAAACCACCACCACACTGAGGCCAATTGAGCTATCATTTCCCCCCCACGAATATGGAATCAACACTTTGCTGCAGACTTAGCAAAAATGAAAATGCTTTCTTATTGGTGAATAGCATAGTCTAACTGTTACAGTTACTCTATTACAAAAAAAGCTGATATTATTTGATAAGCTTTATTCTGTGAATACAGTAGTTTATAGTGGTCACCACTTATCTGTTAAAATGTTCACTTTTCCTTGCTTATCTTTAAATAAAGAAGGTACACTTATTAAAGCAACTAGAGGCCCAGTGCACAAAATTCATGCACTGGGGAGGGGTGGTTGTCCCTCAGCCCAGCCTGCATCATCTCCAATCTGGGATCCCTTGGGGGATGTCTGACTGCAGGTTTAGGCCCGATCCGGCAGTCAGACATCCCTCTCACAATCTGGGACTGCTGGCTCCCAACCACTTGCCTGCCTGCCTGCCTGATTGTCCCTAACCACTTCTGCCTGCCAGCCTAATCACCCCCTAACCACTCCCCTGCCAGCCTGATCGACACTAACTGTTCCCCTGTCGGGCCCGATTTGCTCCCCAACTGCCCTTCCCTGCTGGCCCAGTCCCCCCAACTGCCCCTCCCCCTGCTGGCCCAGTCGCCCCTAATTGCCCTCCCCTGCCAGCCTGGTCACCCCCAACTGCCCTCCCTGCCAGCCCAGTCACTCCTAACTGCAAGCCTGGTCCTCCCCAACTGCCCTCCCCTACAGGCCTGGTCCCCCCCAACTGACCTCCCTCCCCTGCCAGCCCGGTCACCCCTAACTGCCCTCCCCTGCCGGCCATCTCTTGGTGACCATCTTTTGACTACATGGGGGTGGTCATCTTGTACGAGGGTGTGACGGTCAATTTGCATATTACCTCTTTATTATATAGGAAATTAAGGAATGCATATATTTCAAATAAAGGAAAACCTGTCTAAAGATTTCTCACCCATTTGCATCATTTTGTTTATCTGTACAAAATTTTTGTTCATTTTATATTATTTTTAAAATTACTTTTACATTAAACTTCATTTATGGGTATTTTCTGGTTGATGTTATTTTTATTTTAGCTACACATGCAGGGGATTCCTTACAAGTTGTTGCCATTTCAAGTGGTGATGCAAGAAAAAAATTTTTGCAATTTTTTTTTCACATTTGTGCATATTTTTCTCTTTATTAACAGACTAGAGGCCCAGTGCACACGAATCGTGCATGGTTAGGGTCCCTAGGCCCAGCCTGGCCTCCGTCGCATGGCCTCTGCCATCCTGTGACACTACGTGAAGCTCCCACCCCAGAACGCTCCGTGATGCTCGCGGCCCCTTGACTGCTCCTCAAGGCTCCCCCCATCCCTCAACTGCTCCACGAACCCCGCAACTGCTCCACAAAGCTCCCTCTGCCCCTCGGCTGCTCCACGAAGCTTGCTTTTGCCCCGCGAAGCTCACCGGGGGATGTTCTGCGAGGCTCCCCCAACACTGCGACTGCTCCACAAAACTCTCCCGCCCCACAACTGCTTTGCAAAACTTGCTGCTGCCCAGGTGACTGTTCCGCTAAGCTCACGGCCACCCCGCGAAGTAGCCTGCCACTGCCACTCAACAGTCCCCAGTCCCACCCTACCGCCAGCCCCCTCATGGTGAGCAGCTTGGGGGCTGGGGGAAGGTGGGGACAGAGAGGTACTCCATGCACTTCATGGTGACCAGTTGCCTGTTCGGTCATGATGGAACCTCGCTCTTTATATATATTAGGATTAACTGAGGCATAATTGACAATGCAATGAGTTGCATATAACTGTACAGTTTGATAAGTTTTGACAATGTATACATACTACAAACCATCACCACAATCAAGATGGTGAATATGTGCAACAAGTTGTCCTTTTTTAATGCTACCCACCTGCCCCTCAACCCCTTTCATAGACAACCGGTGATCTGCTTTTTGGTTCTATAGATAGATTAGTTTGCATTTTCTGGAGTGCAGGAATATTTCAATATAAATTTATTAACTACAATTTACCATGCTACATATTGTCTAATTTTCAATTAAGTGACAGGTATTACCAAATTGCTTTCAAAGAGTCTATATCAGTGATGGTGAACCTTTTGAGCTCGGCGTGTCAGCATTTTGAAAAACCCTAACTTAACTCTGGTGCCGTGTCACATATAGAAATTTTTTGATATTTGCAACCATAGTAAAACAAAGACTTCTATTTTTGATATTTATTTTATATATTTAAATGCCATTTAACAAAGAAAAATCAACCAAAAAAATGAGTTCCCGTGTCACCTCTGACACGCGTGTCATAGGTTCGCCATCACTGGTCTATATCAACTCACTTCTTCATCAACACATAAGTTTATTTTGTACACCCTTGTCTAAACTGGGTTCTATTAAAACTGTTGATCTTTTATGTTCTAAAAGGAAGAAAATAACAATCACTTGCTGTTATTTTCATTGAATTAAAGGTGAGGAGAGATTTTTGTCTTATTATGTTGGTAATGGATGTTTATACTTATAAAAATATCTTGTTCACGTCATTTGCCTAGGTTTGTATCAGGCTATATATTTTTTATTAATAAGAGTATGTTTTATTTTACAAAATTAAGTTCTTTGCTGTTATAGATGATTTAACTACTTTTTACAAATCATTTTGGACTTTTTCTTTTGACAATATTTTTTAATTTAGTATATCATAAAGACATTATGTCAATACAGCGGGAACAAAAGATGATCTTTTTTCCCCACAAGGAGTTTAAGAGTGACTTGCTGGGGTCCAACCCCAACAGGTCCAGGGGTCCCCAAAGGTGTGGACGGAGTCGGCGAAGAATGAATGTCTCCCCAGATAAAATCACATGCTAGTATATATGTATATCACAAGTATACCATAATAACATTGGTAAATATGCTTATAATCATAGAATAGATGATTAATCTAAAAAAAACCTTAAAGAAAAGAAGTTATAAGATAAAGCATATGCTTGTTTAAATATTGGATATTTCTGTTTCCAAAAATATTATTTTTAAGTGGTCAAAAACTGCATTGTTTATAAATCTGACTAGTCATTGTTATACAAAACGTTGCATAAACACAGTTATCTTTCTACAAATTTTATATTCTATTTATTCTGCTTAAGTATATACTTAAATAAGTATTTTTAGAAATAAATTGAAGTTACATATTTTATAATTAAATAAATTTTGCAAAATAAATGATTTTATTCTTATTAAGACAAAACTATATAATCTGAAAAAATCATAATTTTAAGTATAACAAAGCTGACTATTCATATATCTTTAAGAATTCCTACAAAGCTTTTTAAAAATGCTCTAGTAGAGCAATCTTTCAAGATATTATTCACCAAATTAAAAGTGAGATGAATCAACTAATCTTTAAACCAGAGGTAATACATGAGTTAAATATAATCATTATGGTTTTAATTTCCTAATAGCAAGTCTAAGATGTTGGATTTATTAAAATCTTATTTCAAATATATTTTTAGTAGAGGCCTGGTGCACAGATTCGTGCACTGGTGAGGTTCCTCAACCTGGCCTGTGCCCTCTCACAATCCAGGACCCCTCAGAGGATGTCGGACTGCTGGTTTTGGCCCAATCCCCGGGGATCGGGCTGAAACTGGCAGTCCGGCATCTCCCAAGGGATGTAGTATGTGCTGGGGAGGAGCCAGAGCCCAGCCTGGGGGTCTTGCCGCTCCCGCTCACCCCAGCCCTGCTGCGCCTGCCACTACCGCTACGCAGGAGAGGCTCAAATGCTGCAGCTGCACTTGCCAGCCTTGAGCCCGGTGTCTGGCACCCATCAGTCAGCTGAGCAGTGCTCCTGCTGTGGGAGCATACTGACCACCAGAGGGCAGCTCCTGTGTTGAGGAGCATCTGCCCCTGGTGGTAAGTGCACATCATAGCAACCAGTCAACTGGTCCTTTGGCTATTCAGTCGTTCAGTCACTTAGGCTTTTATACATATAGATAAGCAAAAATATATTCAATTTCAATTTGAAATATTACATTAAAATTTCATTTGTCATTTTCAAAATATCTAACAGTAATAAGTTAAATTTCACTAAAATATTGTGAATGTCTGAAATACCTGGCTGAGAATACCTTATGAATATTTCAGAATATCCTATTAATCACATACACATTTCCATTATTTATCTCCTATAAATAGTATTCAAAGTGAGCACAACATGATACATTTGGATGGAAAGTCTAGCCAAACAAAGTATTTAAAGTCACTTTCATTACTTCTTTAAAAATGCCAATGTATTTTGGTGTGTAGAGTTAAGGGATATTAGAATGTTTAAATTAATATTACAACTATCATAATGACCTTTGGTCCTAATTGAAATAATATTGAGCCCAACATACTCTGGAAAGAACTTAATTGGTATTTTTGGTCATGCTAACTGAAGAGGAGAGACTTCATGATAAGTCGGCTGGTGTGCTCAATGGTTGAGCTGTTGATTCCCAGTCAGGGGTTTCAGGCTTGATCCCCAGTAGGGGGCATAGAGGAGGCAGATGATCAATGGTTCTCTCTCACTGAAGTTTCTCTCTCTCCCCCTCTTTCTTTCTCACTCTGAAATCAATAAAAACATATTTTTAAAAAGAGTATATTTAATATTAACAGATATTAACATAGACATCTAATATACAAGAAGTAAGTCTACTATTTTCAGTAACACATTTCTATGATTTCGCTTCTGTAATTTTGTAGATAGATATTTTTACTAGTAGGGACTTCCAAATGAACTGGGACAATAAAGGTCACTGAATTTTGAGAACAGTTTGTAAATGTCTTTTTGATCAATACTTTCTGTGAAACACCAAAGGATTTCATAGCTGTCATGACAACCATGGGTTTTCTGAATTCAGCTTCTGGTTCTAAGCACTTTACAGCTTTCAATCATGTGTAGAAATAACCACTTTATTATGTTCCAGTCAGAAATATTAGCATGGTTATAAAGACCCAAAAGGAATTAAGACACAAGCTAGCATTTTATGACATGTGAAACAGAGTTTCACAAAATATGTCATTTTAAAAATAAAGTAAAAAACTTAGAGAATACAAAGTGGATTTACAGGAAAAACACACATTAATTTTTAATCTATAACCTCAGATGTCTTATTCCTATTTCTTCATGAGCAACTAGAAAGTATGAAAATATATAATCACTTCCAGGATTTAAACAGCTACTAATAAACAAGGCTTAAAGGGAGAAGTCATTGGAAATTCCATCTATGTGAGATAAATATTTTAGAAACTGAACTGTAAGCCTTTTCAAATTGCATTGCAGGGATGAGTAACCTGTGGCACCTACCGCTATTTTGAGTGGCTTTATAGTGAGTGTTCAAATTATAGCACATAAAAATGTTGAGGCACGCATTCAAGGGCAGCTCAATTCTCTTGTAATCCCCATCAAGAGAGAGAAGCAACAGCCTCTTTGTTGGGGACTTGAGCTGGGAGCATGGTGGAGAGAAATGGGAGAGAGAACAAAACAATATTGAGAACGATAATAAAACTTTGCTGGGCTTCAGATCCCCAGGCCATTGCCCCTCGACTTTGTTTTCAGACAGTGCTCTGATTTGTGAGCTACTGGATTCTCAAGCAGCTCCAAATGTCTCCCAGCTCTGCCTCTCGGAGCATCACCATGGTGGGGAGTGGAGAGTGGAGAGTGGCTAGGAAGGCTCATCCCATGTCTAGTTCTCACTCTAGCCCTGACGAGCATGAACTACATCTGGAAAGAAACCGGCCTGTGAGCTGCACGGATTTTGTCTAGTGGTGAGGAGGGAGGAGAGGGGCAATGTGGCATCTCTATTTCAAGCACAGCATGTGAAAGCCACTGTCTGCCCAAGTTGTTTCCAGAGCTGCCACATTCTGCCTCCCTCACAGGATGGTTGTGAAAATTAAAAAGCATGTAAGAGAACATTTGGTGACTGTAAAATCGTCTACAAATAAAAGGACCTCTCCATAATGAGAAAGGGATGTTGCCGTGAAAATTCTCAGAAATCTCTTTTCAGGTGGCAGTACCTCATCTATAAACCACATATAATATTCCCCTTTGATAGCCACCACATTTTAAAAATAAATGTGTAGCATGAATTAATAGCCTTAAAATTTTAATACGAAAATGGGTAATAATGATGTAAGTGTTGGACCAAATCTTGTGTATTTTTCTTTGTTAATTGGGGTGAAGAAGAGTCAAAACACCTGGGTATATTTTATGATGTTTAAGAACCACAGCTTGCCCTGAGTTAAATCTATAAATAGAGGAATGAACTATGCTTCCTCTTTAGGGTAATCCTATATAATAAAGAGCTAATATGCTAATTAGACCAGATGGCGGAAAGACTTTCTGGAATTACTTTCTGGAATGATCTGCTGGAATGACCAGTGGGCGGGGGGCGGGGCCAGCGAGCCTGCACCACCAGGCCAGCCATGGCGGTCCCGGTGCCCTCCCTGCCCCCTTCCGCAGAGGTGGTAGGAGAGGGCTGATCCTGGTGCCGTGACTTCCACAGAAGTGGCTGCAGGGAAGAGGGCCTAAGCCACAGTCGGACAACCCCCAAGAGCTTCCAGACTGTGAGAGGGCACAGGCTGGACTGAAGGACCCACCAGGTGCACAAACTTTCATGCACCGGGCCTCTAGTTTTTAAATAAGATCACTTTCTGGCTGTGCTAATACTTCTTCAGCTGAACAAAGAAGTGCTGTCTCTCCCCTGACCTGAAGAAGACTCCGTTTACCCAGAGGAACATCATCTACCCAGCCCTCAGTTAGTATATGCCAACAACAGTGGCTGACCTCAGTAGGTGCCTCTCCTTGCCCTGCATTTCCCACGCTCCCCCTTTTGGGTTGACTTCCTTATGCTTATGGGAGAAAACAAAGTAGGCATTTGTATGTAGATGCTCTAGTCTTGTATAACTACATATGCTAAGGCCTTCAGAGATTCAGATTTCTAGATTAAAAAGGTAATGATTCAATAACACAATCATGTTTCTTATATTGAAACTGTTTTTACTGAAACATTCACCAGGCTAGATTAGCTTTATCTCTTTTTTTTCTCTATCATTTTTACCTCAGAGCTGAACACAATTCTGAGGATGAGATCAGTGTTTCAGGACACTTATAAAGGCATCTCATCAGATACTAGAGCTTTAGAACTTTTCTTCATCCTATATAATAAAAGGCTAATATGCAAATCAACCGAACAGCGGAACGACTGGTTGCTATGATGAGCACTGACCACCAGGGAGCAGACGCTCAATGCAGGAGCAGCCTGCTGGTGGTCAGTGCGCCAGAAGCTGGGCTCATGGCTGGCGAGCACAGCTGCAGTGGCGGGAGCCTCTCCTGCTTCCATGGCAGTCAGACATCCCCCAAGGGCTCCCAGACTTCAAGCAGGCACAGGACGGGCTGAGGGCCCCCCCACCCCCGCCAAGTGCACGAATTGGGCTCTAGTTTATTTATAAAATAATTATTTACATGCCACTATGCAGCTGCTTCCAAACAAAATAATCGTCAGCAAATTAGCCATCTCACCTTTATTTTCTGTGTTTCAACAAATATATAGTAAGTCAAGTTCACAGACTGAGGCATGAATGGTTCTGGGTGATTATGAATTGTGTATGGGAGTGTGTCTGTACATGTTCAGTGACAATATTGCCAGTGTAATATGTACCAGAATGCAAACATGGTAAAGTTGGTTTTCTATATCTATCACTAATTTGAACCCATGGATTTTACAGGGAAAGTAAAATCAAGTAAAATAAGAAGGAAAAGAAAAGGCACGAAGGGGTTAGATATCCTCAAGGTAGAAATGATGACTTCAATTTCCACTATTTGTAGTCAAGGAGTACCCAAGCTATCATGTATGGTCACTAATTTATTTATTCAGCAACTTATTTTTTAAGAAAAAAGGGAAACTCTTACTGGTTTATCCTTCGGGCCTTCTCCAAACACACACACACACACACACACACACACACACACACACACACACACACACACACACTGATTCTTCATACCCCCTTAAATAAGGAGCCAGAAATAAAGAGAATACTGTGGCTTTAGTATACCAGGTAGTATACTGACAGCATGGCACATCCCAGCATCCTGAGAGGAGGCAATGCCTTGAGCCCATATCATGGGAAAGGAATTCATTAAATTTTATGTAGCTATGTTACTTTTCACAAAATCTTTCAACAGCTTCCTGTTTCACCTCTCTTCCACAGCTAGACATAAGCAATAGGCGCAGTTACTAAGGGAGATGACCATCTCCCTCCAGGTCAGAGGTCCTTAAGGCTCTTATCAGGTGATGTCTCAGACCTTTGCTGTGCAGAGAACTGCTAGGCTGACCACATAGTATTTGCAATCTCTCTCTGAACCATGATGCTTTGATGGCATCTCGGTGTGAAGCCCAGCCAGCCAGTCCTCATGCCTCATTGAAAACATAGATGCAAGACTGAATAAAGCTGATGTAGAAAACAATGGACAGGTGAAGAAATTCAATAATTTTTACTTGGCTGTTTTGAAACAGAATACATTTTGAGATAGGCATTTTAATATAATCAATTTAGTATAGCAAGAAAGCAATGTTGTTAAATCATGAAATTTAGATCTCATTTCTTGTTCCTTGATTACCAAAGGTTTTTATTTTATACCTTACTTACAAATATCTATGGTTAGATGTTATCTTTATTAGAAAAAAAAATGAAGATATATGTTCAGGTTGTAATATATGTTTATCTCTCAGGGGGTATACGTTTTATCTCCCAAATTTTCAGTTTAAAGATGCCTCACAATATCTTATGTAATTAGTACACTGAGAAATAGTTGTTACAAATGCAATAAGAAACCGCATGTTCTGGGCCATTTGGAGATGATAATAAGTGATCTCATTGTGTTTCAAATACCGCTTACCCATGGGTCCTAAAGTTCAAAAGGAAAAAATAACGGCACATTTGAAATAAATCAATCATGGATACAAGAGAGTATTACGAGAATGAGTATATGCTTATTGTAACAATCAATGGGTCCTGTTTTCTGTACAAGGGGGTCAGTACCCACTTCTTGATACATGAAGTTTGCACAGGATTGGGCCTCCTTCCCAGCATCTCTAACACGCTGCCTCAGCTCCGCCCTCACAGCTGCTCTCTGCTCAGAGCCCACCTCATCTCTCGTCCTCATGGATGAGGTCAGTTCAATGAGAAGGTGAGGCTGGTAATCTTAAATGCTGAAAGCTTAATAGTGTCTTTCAAGCCATGTCAAAAACAACCCCAAATCAAAGTTGCACATCAAAGTGACATGTCAAAAAGCTCCTAGCATTGAAATGTTTTTGTCAAAGAGGTTACGTAGGTTAAAAAAAAAAGCCCTATCAAAATGTCATGGACACATCTAACTCTTCACAGCCCAATCACAAAAGAAGATGAGACTTGCTCAGAGGAATGAGAATTTAGGTTGTCACTGAATGGCACCGGAGATGAATACGGGGAATGATGGGGGGTGGGGGGGAGAATGAAAAACAAATAAGTTAAACAATCCTTCAATCCCTTCTGTTCTTTTACCCTTACATTGATAAAAGACTAACCCTACATGTGTTAAAAATTCTCTTTATGAAAACTTCTATGTAAACTTTCACAAAGATGAGCATTAGCCACTTGACCAGAATGGTAAATTTTTTCCCCAACCATCTTGAAACATGGCTTCCCCACAAAGTGGCAATTCAAATGCACATCAAGCACAGAAATAAAGTGCTTCCTAAGGATTAAATGTAATACAATTTTCTGTTAAAGACTAAATCTCATTTTAAGAAAATCTTAATGGTCACAGGGATAATTTATTTTTTTCAATAATGATATATTTTGTAAGTGATTCAGTTTGAAGTAAGGATAACCAGGGGCATAATTTTCCTGTCAGACACAAGATATATTAGAACAGCTAAAAGACCTTTTCCATTTATAATTGCTTAATCTCATAGACAAAAAAATTTCTGACTCTGACTTAGAGTGTTTTCTTTTCTTTTTTCTATTCACTGTCCCTAGATGTCTTATTACGCATATTATTTGAAGACTGAAACATTGGTCTGAGAAGTAAGGTACTTTATATAGTTTTTAAAGTTGACCCTGAGCTTATGGTATAATCACTTCTCCAAAGTTAAGAAGTCGTTGGGTTCTTTACATGAGGAACATTTTGAAAAGATGTTACTAATGTCTTTAACATCAACATGGGGTTTCTCTGTTAATATGGTTATACGGTCCTACATGTGCATAAATCCAGATTCCAGCTTGACCAGGCTCTGTCATCTCCTTCTTTCAAAGGCATCGAAGCTTCCTCCTTATTCTCACCACTGGTAGTAAAGAATAACACAGCCCCAAATAGGCAGTTATTACTGTCATCATTATACACACACACACACACACACACACACACACACACACACTCCTCATCCAAGGATATTTTTCCATTGATTTTTAGGGAGAGTGGAAGAGAGAAGGAAAGACAGAGATGGGAGAGAAACACATTGATTGGTTGCCTCTTACATGAGCCCTGACCAGGGCCTGGGCCAGGGAGGAGCCAGCAACTGAGGTACATGTCCTTGATCAGAATCAAACCCGGACCCTTCAGTCCGCAGGTCAACGCTATCCACTGAGCCAAAAGGGCTAGGGCACCATTATATTTTCAGAGGTTACACTTTTGCTTTCTATTCTTTATTTTTTTTTCAATGCCCAATTTCTTCTATTCTAGTAGTTATTCACAGTTCGTGTTGATCCAAGGTTGTCCTGTGCTGACAGCATCTTTCAAGGTGGCTGATAAAGGAATAGTGCACTCACATTCAGTGATGGAGTGGTCACCCTCACTTAAATCCTGACAACTGAAGTTATGACTCACCCTTGGCTGTATTGGTTGCTGGAAGTCGTAGATTTCTAATACAATTTTTAAACTTTAATACAGTTTCACTGATTGAGCACACTGCTAGCAAAGCTGGGAAAATCTACACACTGACCATCTTGGCTTAAGGCAATCCTGCTGACTCAAGAGCAGATGGTTTAGCTGGGCATCCATAATAGTGTGTGTGTGTGCGGGGGGGAGGTAAATATTTATGTTTGTTTTTCAAATCCCTGAGACAAACAACACTTCTGTAAGCAAATTAAACTGCTACTTCATTCAGGTCTGGGTTGTAAAAAGCAAAAGAAATAAAGAATAATAATGTCACCAGTTGTAATCTGTTTCCTAAAGCTAGTTACAGGACTCTACATCATTTTCAGAGTCTTTTGCTTTTCATTGGCTTTTGTTTTCTATCCCAGGACTTTCATTCAAACAACAAGAGCTGTGGAAGAATGATAAAATGTATGCCTGACAAAAGCAGGCGCTAAAAATATAAATAAAGAAGACTTGCAATTCTGTAGTCACTTGGGGAAAAAAGATGAGAAAATCATCCCTTTCCTATGTTTCCAAAGAGTCTACCGAACTGAAAAAAAAGATACATCTTATATATGTAGTTCTCAAAAGAGATAATATTCTGATATGACATATGACCTGATATACAATTTTATTTAAAAAATGAGTCATAATTTGTCTTTGAAATATTTTATTGAGTAAAAAGGGGCACTAAAAAAAGAACTTAGAAGTTTATGCTTCTGAATTACATGTGTCTTATAATGAAGGGGTTAAGAAAACAAAAATAAAACCTAAGGAAAATGAAATGCAGTACAGTACATGTAACTCAATACCCACCCCGTCACACACACAGAGCCCCACATATACTAAAAAACCCTCATGCATATACATATATGAACACACACATGTGTGCATCCAAATTCAAACACATACCCCAGCCCCACAAAAAGTTGTAAAAATGTGTATCAGAAGTCATTTCAGAAAAAATACGGATGTCTAGCTTTGGGTTCTAATTACAGGATGGTGAGTTAAATACTTTGGGGGAGCATTTTTCCTATTTCTTATAGAAGCAAGTTTATATTTGCATTTATTATCTCAAGAATATTCAAATTATTTTCCTAATCAAATTAAAGTTGTTTAATATTAAAATTACAATAGGCCTTTTCATATCACATGGTTAAATTTGCTCATTTTATAAATGTGCAAAGTAGGTGGGTTTTGTATAGTAACTAAAATAGTCAAGGGTAGAAATAGGACAGGAATCTTATGCTTTTGTCTATTTTAAACATTGCCACCTTAGTCCCTTCCCCCAGTTGTCAATATTGGTGACATATTTTAGTAAAAAATATTGATTTTTTTTTTAGAAATTTAGAGCTTAGTTAATTAACTAGTATACTTTATGCAGAGAAGAGCAAGTATATCGGCTCGCTCCTCCAGCTCTATTTTATCAGTTCATAATTTTCTCTAATATGTGGATTTCCATTTCACCTGAAACTTAAGATATAGAGGGAGATTTTTTATAGCCTTCTATTCTGTTTGTGATTGTGCTCCTAAAGATAGTTTTTTCTTTGTTTTAAATATGTTTTTACTGATTTTAGAGAAAGAGGAAGGGAGAGGGAGAGAGAGAGAGAAATATTGGTGTGAGAGAGAAACATAGATCCGCTGTCTCCTGTTCTTGCCCTGACCAGGGACTGAACCTACAACCTGGGCATGTACCTTGACCAGGAATTGACCTAGAGACCTTTTGGTGCAGAAGACAATGCTCAGCCAACTAAGCCACACCAGTCAGGGCATGAAGTGAGTTTTTAATAATGGCACAGATACTTGGTTGATCTTATTACATGGTTAGGAAAACTTTAAAAAGGTCATCATTGGCTACTGTGCAAAATCTAAATTTCCATCATTCAAAGCTTACTGCAATCAGACCCAAAACTAATATGCTACTTAACTGTTATATACTTTGACTTTGAACTGAACTGCTTCTCCTCACTGGAGTTAGAACTGCAATTTTTTGATGCTTACTGTGTGCCAAACACCTTATTAAAAACTTTACATGCATTAACTTATTATATTCTCAGAACAGCTCTAATACAAAGTATTGAATTATTATTGTATTATTGTACCCATTGTATATCTGAGAACACTGAGGCTAACAAAGGTTTAGTAATCTTCTTACTATTATGAAGTTAACTCAGTTAAACCAAGCATCAACACAGCACTGGCCTCTACAGTTCTCCCTCATTGGACCCCTATACATATGTGAGAGAGACCTGGTTTCCACTCAACTCTTTAATTTCTGACTTCATCTAGCTCTTACTATCCAGCTAACTTTGTGCACACCAACTGTATTTCACTTCATCATCTGAAAGCAACGTTTCACATCTTCACCAACTTTTTTTTGTATATACAACTTATTCTCCTGCCTACATAGTAATCTGCTAAAGAATATTTCCTTTTTAAAGTGGTATGTAGCACCTTATCTCTCCCTCACCCACTCCCAGTATAATTCTATAGGTAACATGAGGTCCTATTAAAATACATAATTAAGAGCCATAATCACTTCAGACCTCCATTTATTCTGCATATTCATAAAAATATCATAAAATATATTTTATTAGAATTAAATAGTAATTGTGAGGCTAGCTACTATGTGATAAATACTCATGAGATTTATTTCTTCTAACCACATACAAGCAATTATGCTCATTTTTATTTATTTATTTTTACAACAAGGAGAAGTCAGAGATCAGAAAGTTTAGTTGAGATATTTCAGACTTTGGAAGTGAGTAAGAGAGCTGGGATTCAAACTCATTACTGCTAGCAGCAAAGCCTATACTATTTTCATGATAATATCTGAAAAAAATACCATATGTCAAAGTGCTCTATTTATTGCTAAGAGAAATAAAGTATCCATTTGATTCAGCAATATAATCAATTAGAGAAAATATGATTGAGTCAATAGTTTTATAAAGGGGAAAATATAAACTATAACAATAAGCATATACCTTGATTTTTAAGATAAATACTGAATTTTAAATTACCAGAATTAAAAAGAAAGATAACTTATTTTAGTAGTCAAGTAAGTAAGTGGTTTTATAGTAGCCAAATAAAATTATCTTCTTGAGGAATAGGACTTTGTTTTATTCAGTTTTGAATTATTATCATTTTTCTATGGCCCTCATACAACAGAAATTTAAGAAATAAAAAGTGAGTGAAAATAGTCATATACTTTCTAACACTTGCACTGAAACAATAATTATGCTTATGATTCAAATAAACACATAATATGCCAAATATCCTAATATCTGCTGTCCTTGTAACCATGGTGAAGTGCTGAATCACTCTGGTCCCCAAATTTACTATATATATATATATATATAATTTACATAATATAAATTTAGATTAGTTAGTGTGAACTTTAATGTTTTACCTAAACAACTTTCTCATTTCTAAGTGACATCAGCTGATTCCATAGAAAAGTGTATAACAGGAATTAAATCAAAGTCATTTGGGATATGTTACTATAACTTTCTGACTCAAAGTTAATATAATTGGCACCTTCAAAGATGGAATAAAAATATAATATTGATCAGAAGGGGAACTTATATTCATGTAGAAGAAAAAAATCAATGTTAATTAGCAGATATAATATATGAAATAGGAAAATGGTAGAAGTTACTAAGACCTCGTAAAGAACAAAAAAATAGCAATGCAGGATCTGCACAGATTATACATTGTTATAACAAGGTGGGATCAGAAGACAGAGGGGATTTGATAAGCATTATTTTGATTCCAGATTATATGATATTGCCACTCCTCATTTCCATGGCAATAGGATTCATATTATATAATAATCTATACTAATAAAAGGGTAATATGCTAATTAGACCAGGATACCTTCTTGGAGACCTTCCGGATGTCCTTCCAGACAAAGCCATGGTGGCGGGGCTGAGGCAGAGGTGGTTAGGGGCGATCAGGCCAGGAGGGGAGGGTAGTTGGGGGTGATCAGGCTGGCATGGGGGGCAGTTGGAGGCAAGCAGGCCTGCAGGGGGGGCCACTTGGGTGCAAGCAGGCCAACGGGGTGGGGGGTAGTTGGGGGTGAGTAGGCTGGCAGTGAGCTACAGTTGGGGGTGAGTAGGCTGGTAGGGGGGGCCACCTGGGGGCAAGCAAGCCAGCGGGGGGAGAGGGTGGGGAGAGTTAGGGGCAAGCAGGCAGCAGTGGGGAGCAATTGGGAGTGAGCAGATTGGCAGGGGGACAGTTGGGGGCGAGCAGGCAGAGTGGTTAGGGGCGATCAGGCAGGCAGGCAGGTGAGCGATTAGGAGCCAGTGGTTCTGTATTGCAAGAAGGATGTCTGACTGCCCGGTTTTAGCCCCTATTGGCCCTAAAACCGGCGGC
>NW_005871686.1:57238-71204 GCF_000147115.1 Myotis lucifugus | reverse complement strand
CCACCCCCCCCCATGCACAAATTTTGTGCACCGGATCACTAGTATCATTATAAGGAAAACCACATGCAAATGAAATAGGTAGAATTGAGAGATAAAACCATAGGCTGCCTAGCCCTACCATGGGGAAGATCAGGAGAGAAGTCCGAGATGGATCACACCACAGGAAAAGAGTGAGGATATGAAGCCATTAATTTGAATTATTTACAAAAGATTGGGAGGTTACATTTAGGTTATATGCTAGAGTCTTTGGGTATGGCACAACTTCTTGTTCTTCTACTCACAGTGGTCAAGGTCAGTAGATAATTAATTACGTAGCTGCATGTCCATCATGTGTAGCCAATTCTACCCACTGAGACACATGCTTAGAAGGAAACAGATTACTAAGTCACAGGAATACATTGTCCTTGCAATATGTGCCAATTTGTGTCAGAGCAACAGCATAAGATGCTTACTAAAATTGCTCTCCTGTTCGTAATTATCACCTAGAACAGTTGTGTGCAACAGAGCAAATGGGGCTGGGAGGAGTAGGAAGCAATCAGTTTTGAGGATTTTCCCCAAATTAGGATATTTTGAGGAAAATGAGCATTTATATGCCATATTCATTTAATGCTTAGATTAACCATGGAGCTAGATATATTTGGAGACACTCTAAAGTTAGGGTATGTTTTTCTACTGAGGTATTTGAATTATAACTTTTAAGGTATAATATACTCTTCTCAATTAAGGTGTCCATTTCATTTATCATGTTTTATGCAATAAATAAAAAGTACTATAAGTCAAACATTTTAAGACACTAAAGTGAAAAAGTGCTATATCTTTCACACACCAAGTGAAATAAGCATGGGCTGGGAAGTCAGGCAGAACTCACTGAACTCACTGCTTTACCCTTTATTTGTCCAAATGACTTTTACCTTTTTTATCCATATGAAATGTCATCACTATCTGCTTAATCTCTCTGTCCAGTTTCATACAAAACACATAGATATTATGATGCTTTACATTTTGAATTTTTTTCCACGGGTTTCTTTGTCAGCATTCCTAGCCGTCATGTGGTACTTACTGGTTTTCTTCCTTGAGTGGAGATGCAGAAGGTAGGAGAGGAAGAAAGGGAGGCATGTTTCCCTGAGTCCTAAGTCAACAGTGTTTGACATCAACTTTTAGAAAGTAGCTCAGCAAAGATCCTTTAGGAGAATGTGTGTGTGTGTGTGTGTGTGTGTGTGTGTGTGTGTGTGTGTGTGTGTGTGAGAGAGAGAGAGAGAGAGAGAATAAATCACAGGTTGCCAAAATACCTTATTAGACTCTCAAGTATGTGAGGATCCCAGTTGGAGAAGCAGCACATTAACTCTTTAGTAGTTCCACCTAGCCAGAGTGGCTCAGTAGTTGAGTGTCATCTTGTGCACCAAAAGGTTGCAGGTTCGATTCCTGGTCAGGGCACATAACTGGGTTGAGGATACGGAAGGCAACCAATTGATGTTTCTCTCATACATTTTCTCTCTCTCTCCCTCTCCCTCCCTCCTTTCCTCCTCCCCTTCCTCTCTGCCTCCCTCTCTCTAAGCATGTCCCAAGGAGGTAAGGATTAAAAAA
This sequence comes from Myotis lucifugus, assembly GCF_000147115.1. NCBI lineage: Eukaryota > Metazoa > Chordata > Mammalia > Chiroptera > Vespertilionidae > Myotis > Myotis lucifugus. The sequence continues at coordinate 69,620 of NW_005871686.1, read as the reverse complement.
AAAAGTAAAAATAAATATTTAGTAATTCCTATTCTCAACAAGAAAAACAATCACAAGTATAGCCCTAAACTCTCGTGGCACTACTCAGTTGTAAAGTGTACATCTTGGGGATTCAGAATGCTTGCAATATTATCTTATATTACTGTAAAAGTAAGTAAGTAAGTAAATAAATAATCCTAATAGAAGATTGTGAGGCACTTCAGAATAGATACATACATGATGAGAGATTACAAGATCCAGCTAAACTTTCATTTTCTTGTTTTATATCAGCCTATTCTTTTACTTAAATTTAACAAGTCAGGATTAGCATGAAAAATTAAGCCACAGGACCCAGAAACCCTTCCCTAGTAATATTATCAATAACAAAATCCAACAAATGGCAGACATGTACACTTAATTTTGGCTTTCTTGTTGGTATTCTTTTAGCCCTACAAAGAGAGACAGAGATGGAGACACACACACACACACACAGAAAGAGAGAGAGAGAGTTGTATCAATTTTAAATAGTATGTTTTTAAAAGTAGCTAGCACTCTACCAAGTACAGCAGCATGCACAATTATTTATTTTTGTGATTGGGACATGCTTGGCTTACATTTTAATTTCATTATTTAATCATATTTGTATGTAGGATAAAAATCCAAATTCATAGGGACATTTTGAGATGTCATCAACATTTTTTATGCCTCTTAGCTAATCTTGCTTTCGAGTTTCTCATAAAAATTACGTTTATATTATGGAGAAAATAAGATTACTGCTCAGAAGAAAACACTGATTTATTCTAGTCATGTATTTAAATAGCCAATGTATCCTACAAAAATGCATGTTGGTATGTTTTTATATAAATCCCGTTGAGGTTGGGCAACTATAAATTCACTCTGTAGAAATGCCTCTTCTTACACGGAATTATAAATGCAACAATATTTGACCCAATAAGGTCTTTCCTCCCCACTCACCTCCAAGAGCTAAGCTTTTTTCTGGGTTGCTTTAGAACTCAAATACTGAAAGGATAGAGGAAATCCATAACCCAACCTTCCATAAGTTGCTCTTTTGTTCTTTTTAATCATATCCCTTCAGATTCTGATTGCCCCACTGCGACCTTACCACTAACATGAGCAGATCTCGTTCCTCTCTTTCCTTATTCATTAACACTGTTCTGAAGTCTTCCATTGTCATAATCCTGACAGCCTGCTGGGGTTTACAATAGTTCTTTTTCTGGCTTGGATAACCATGTTGGCTTCCCTGAACCTATTTTTATTTGTAAGCTGTTGAATGAACATTCTCTCTACTCTCTTTTAATTTTTAAAGCCCCTGTGCTCATCACATGTCCTGAACAAAAACTGAAAAGAGTTCTGTTGCTTAATAATATAATGCCAGTGGGAAAAAGTTATGCTCAATTCTTTTATGACTTTTATGAACTCACTTGCTATGTTTATTGACACATTACATGTCAAACTGTCATAGGAATATACACACAGATGTCCTCCCAAAATACATATACACTTTGAATGATTATAAAGTCAGTGCTTATTAATATACACTTTATTTTAAAAATTTGAAAGAATCTACAGAAATGAATAATTTCTTTTGTCAACACCTGTTTTCAAATTGATGACCGTTCTAGTCCAAGGCACTGCTGATAATATGAAGCAAAATAATCACAAACATCAAGAATCATTTTGTTCAGTACTTGTGAGCCCTCAATTCATTGACTGTTGCTGGCTTTGTGCTGTAAACTTTTATCTTTTTTGTATCCCCATGAAAAAAAAGTGTGTGGCACTTTAGGATAAATTTTCTTTGTTCAAAGCTTAGTCTGGTTTCACACATTATTTCAAATTAGTTAAACCTGAAAAGGAATAAAAAGTAAGTGGGTTATCGGCTGTTAAAGTATGCAGACATTTTGGGGGGACACCCTATATATGGGTGTGCCTGTGTGTATGTGTGAAGTGTATAATTATAAAGGTATATTTGTACATATCTGTATCAATTTGACATCATTATTATTATCCCTATATTGCTGATAAGGATACTGAGATTCACAGTGATCAATATTTTGTCCAAGACACAAAAGTAGTATATGACAGAGTAGAAACTGAAACTTGTTTGGAATGACTCCAAATCTAGTACTTTCTCTACAGTAATATTTTGTCCTTCCTAAGCAATCCCATAATAATTTCTTTGGATCTTCCCACATCAATGTTGATTTTCTAATATATCTGATTATCTTGTGTACTGTTATTGTGGCTCTAGTCCAAGAACTAATTACCTCTTTTTTCAATAATTGTCTTTTAAGGTCAATTAACTCCACTTCACTTCTGTGTTTTATATGGCTGCCAGTCAAAACAGTTTTAATGCCCTTGTCTGCTAATTCTAACAGTTGTGAAATGTTGGGGATGGTTTCAATTGATTGATCTGTCTTCTCACTATGGCTCATGTTTTTATGTTTCTTGGTATGCCTGGTAACCTTGATTAGATATCAGGAATTGTGATATCTACATTTTTAAGTACTGGACATTCTTGAGCTTTGCTGTAGGATGTAGTTACGTTGCTATGCAACAGTTTGACTCTCCGGGGGTTTATTTCTATTACAGGTGATTTCATGCAATCCCTAGACTAGAGCAAATTATTTCCAGCCCTGCAAGTACTGTTTTCTCCAATTATTTCAAATGGTTCTTTTCTTGACCTAAACCAAACTGGAAAATTACATTATTCTTGAGGCCTTATTAGAGTTCTCAACAGGTGGTTTGTTAATATGGGGAATAAGTAACTATAGACCCCGTGTGTTCTGGTCAAACCATTCTTCCATTAGTTGGCAAAAGAGGTTCAACTTTTTAAATGTAGTATTAATTCAGTGATCAGAATTAAATTTTATATGAACCTTGTCTTTCTCTAGGCACTTTTCCTTATTTCTCACCAAACTTCAGTTTTCTCATCATTAAAATATGAAACTAATAATATTCATCCACAGAGGGTGTTGCAAAGAAAAGAAAATGAGACGAGGCATGTGATGTTTTAACCTTTTTCTAGGCCTGGAGCACTCAATAGATTTTAGCCAGACTTTAAGGTTTCAAGCTTCACTAGACTTTAAGGTTTCAAGCTTCACTAGAATTTGATGTTATGCCCTTCTCTCCTCTAATTTATTAATTTTGTTCTCACAAACAAATTATCTCATCTCATTCTGTTCACAATTCAGATATACATCCATGACATCCAAGCCCCTGCCTTAATCCTCCCATTATTCTTGGACCTTAAAAGACTTTTCTTTCCATGATCTCCATCCACTCAGATCCTTCTATCCCTTATTATCCAGCTCAAGTCATTCTCCCCAAACCCTTTCTGATTTATCTAGTTTCATTGACCCCACCTCTTCTGAATTCTTACAATCCTGAGAGTTCAGGTGACACAATTCAGCCATTAATTTGATAGTATTTTACACTGCTGATTTTTCACCATGAGATCATTGTCTCCAAGTAGATATATTCCTTAATTTTTAAAAATTTTTACAATACCCATTCTGCCCCTCATAATTAACTGATTGAAAACACTTAATAATTTATTCACTGACATTCTTTTTGTAAAACATCATTTGTAATTTTTATTTTTAGAGATACAGGTAGGGAGAGGGAGTGGGAGGGAGAAACATCAATGTGAGAGCAAAACATTGATCAGCTGACTCCTGCACATCCCCTACCGGGGCTCAAGCCCACAGCTTAGGCACGTGCTCTGACCAATTCACCAGCCAAGGGTAACTGACATTTTTTATAGATAATTTCCTAAACTATTATTTCAAGTTTCCTTCACTTATCTAAACAGAAAAGTTTATATTTTAGAAACAACTCTTCCTATTTGCAAAACATGTATTTTTGATATTTTATTGCCAATATGCATTCAAGAATTTTACATCAGCTTTAATAGCATACATGCAAATTATGAGTCTCCTATACTTAATATAGTTGTTTCTTATTATTCACAGATTTTGTAACTGTGAATTTTTTTTAACTCAAAAATCATTACTCGTGGCACTTTTGCAGTTATCCATAGACATACATAAGGCTGGAAACAATTTGAGTCACCCAACACACACATTCCCAACTAAGGTCAAACAAGAAGACACCCTGCCTTCCTGGTTTAGCTCTCATACTGAAAACAAATGTTCATTTCACAGTCTATTTGGTGATATGCTTTTCGCATTTTTTATACTTTCTATTGGTGATCTCTCTGTTTAAACTGGCCCCCTAGCATGGTGCTAAAGTGATGTCCAGCATTTCTAAACACACGAAAGCTGTGCTGTGCCCTGTGGAGGAGTTAGAATGAGCCATGTAATAATGGATTGGAGTTGGAAACATCTTATGAACTCATGTTTAGTTTAATATAGTTACAGAAAGTTGCATATAGAAATACTTATAGATAGGTGTGCATACATATATACAGGGTGTCCCCCAAAACTGTATACACATTTTAACAGCTGATAGCTCAATTTTGAAAATGAAATGGATTTTAAAAACTGCCTTTATAATTACTCAAAATGTGTGTATTACATTTTGTGGATGCCCTATATATATGTTTATGTATGTGGGTTAGCATACACATATATGTTTCCTACCTCTGTCAGCTGAGAGGGTCTAATACTCAGTGTGAGTGAGTAGAACTAGAGCTCAGATCTTATTTCCAAATAACCTTCTCCAATGAAAATAAATTACAATCTAGAATAAATGGTGGGTTCTAAGAAATATATTTTTCTGGTGCAGGAAGTAATACAAGAACTTGTAGAATCTTAGGGAGCCAGAAAGTGAGGAAGTGCTGAACTAAAAAAAAAAAAAAAAAGAATGGGAGTATGCCAAGAGGCACAGGAGATCAACTGAAAGAGCTCCCAGTGACCAAGGCTGGAACAACGTGAGCAACAAATTAATAAAATTTAAAAAGGAATATGGACTTGTAATCCAAAGTACAAATTAAATGTACATGAGCCATGCCAACATAAATAAATGATAGAATCAGTAAATAAGTGAGGGAGAAGTGATAAATCTCCTTTGCCTAAGAATTCCGAATAATTTATATAAATACTCACCCCACAGAGAGGGAGCATAAATCTCCACTCCCTGAGTGTGGATTGTGCAAAATGACTTCCTTTCGAAGACAATAGTGCAGAAAGGGGGAAAAGTAAACTTTACAATGGAGAGACCTGACAATCTTACTTCAGTCAGTAGACAACAACGATAGATCGTTCATGTTGATAGTATATACCGATGATATGATGTGATGGAATTGGCACTTTACAACCCTGTCATTTTCCTCCCAAATACCCATTATCTCAGTCTACTCATGAAAAAAATATATATCAAATGCATTTCAATAGATGAGAATTCTACAAAATCTTTTACCTGTACTCCTCAAAATCATCAAAGTTATTAAAAACACAAAAAGTCTGAGAAACTGTCACAGCCAAGATGAGCTTAAGGAGTCAAGTAACCCTAATGTGGTATCCTAAATGGACTCCTGGAATGGAAACTGACATTGGGTAAAAACTAGAAATATCTGAATATAACTTAATAACATATTAGCATTGTTTCCTTAATTATAAGAAATGTACTATCTAATGCAGACTGTTAATAGAGAAAACTAGGAGAGCAGGTAGGTATATGGGAACTCTATTCATCTTTTCAATGATATTTTCAACTTTTCTGTAAATCTAAAATTGTTCTTTATGAAAGTCTACTTTAAAAAAGTAGTAGAGTTGCCCTAACCGGTTTGGCTCAGTGGATAGAGCATTAGCCTGTGGACTGAAAGGTCCCAGGTTTCATTCCGGTCAAGGACATGTACCTTGGTTGCGGGCACACCCAGTAAAGGGTGTGTAGGAGGCAGCTGATCGATGTTTCTCTCTCATCGATGTTTCTAACTCTCTATCCCTCTCCCTTCCTCTCTGTAAAAAGTCAATAAAATAAATTTTTTTAAAAAGTAGTAGAGTTTAGTGAAGCAAAGTTGGAGTAAGAACTGCAGGTATGGTATGAAAAAAGAAGCAAGAAGCACATTTTCAAAAGTCAGACTGTATAGCGGGAGTGGAGAGAGTGAGAGAAAGGAAAAGGCAGCCTCAAGCCTCTGCCAGGGAGTCGTGGACACTGACCCGGCAACAGCAGACAGTCCATAGACAGTCCCTACTTAATCATAAACAATTCACAGAACACCAACCTCAGAGGGGCACTCTAATGGAGCGAGACATAAATAAGACCACGCTGTAATCATGCTTGAACAGAGACCAGAGATCATCATAAACCACAAAAACAACTAAACATACTCCTTTCCTCGTCAGCAGGAATGAAAGAATGACTGCTACTTCTTAACCAATCACAGCTTTGTCCATTCCCTCTGAATGGATAAAAATCATGAAGATGCCCAATCCTATATTTAGCCCACTTCCTGCCAGCACCCAAAGATGAGCAAACCTCCTGCTTTCTTAAGTCCTCCCCCAAATTACCGAACATGCACTCAGATTCTTTAACCAGCCTCTTCCTGAGACTTTCCATTGTCAGCCAGAGTGCACACTTTTCCTCGCTGTGGAGCACTAAACCCAACTTTGATTGGGGGCCCTTGTCTGGAGGGCATTGACCAGCACAGACAGAGACAGACATAGGCAGGATAACAAGGCAGGAACACGGGCCACCTTAAGCAGCTTGGAATGAATCCTGTAAGCATTGAGAAAACTTCCTGAAGAATGTTATGCATAAAATAATATGGTTTATGTTGTATTTAAATTGTGGCTAAGGAATATGTGGACAAAGATTATGAGGCACAAAAGATATAGATTAGGGACTGCTGCCAGCCAAGTCTGAACTTGGAAAAAAGGTAAGAATGGATGGGAATGTGATGGATTTTAGTAATGTTTATTAGATAAAACCTGCAGTCTATAAATGGTGATGAAAGTTAAGAGTGAGAATAAATACTTGATCAAGGATATTGATTATTGGTTAACCACTTTATTATCTCACAATTGATTGCCCCCCTCGGCATGCCCACACTGCGGACCTGCATGGGAATGGCAGCATGAGAACTGAATGGATAAGAAGTCATGCTGATGAACATACAAGGCAGAGTGCTGTTCCCACATATTAAACTCTACCATGGTAATATGCCACCAGTGCTCTAATTAGATTGAAGACATTTTGAAGTCAAAGAATATATAGTATTTACTTGGTACAAAGTCATGGAAAGCACAAAAAATGTACTTTAAATTTTTTCTGCATAAGAAAAAGACCAATAATTGATGATGTCCCCAGAAGAATGAAATTTAGTCCTAAATAAACAAAGATATCTCCAGATAAAAATCAAATCTCCTCAGATTATCAGTTCTGCAGGACTGAAACTTCACAAGGGCTGCGGATATGTCTGTCATGCCCATTATTTTATTCTCAGCACCCCTTGTTACACCTCCTGGCATATGTACTCATTAATTAAGTAATTAGCAGAGGATGTGTCCCTAACAGAGGCCAACTACAACAAAGATATATTGCAGAAAGAGCTCTTTAACAGAGCAGCAGCATGAAATAGAAAGAGCTTCTTGCAGACCTAGAGCACAAAAGCCACAGAGTGGCTGCAGCAGCAGAGAAGTCAGGGTGAGATACCACAACAGCTGATGCTAAAAGGGGGTGCTCTCATTATGGGTTCCAAGACAGAGAAGATACAAAAGAGCAAGCACTCAGTGAGGAAGCTCTGCGTCTATGGATTTTCAGCAGGGATATAAAGTATTTGTACTATCATCCAATGCTAGGACATTGGATGTTGAGGAAGTTGCAATGATTCCACAGGCAAGACAGGTGTGGCTAGGAGGGAGCATCATTATCAACGAGGATAGTTTCACACTACTCTTCTACCCCTACCCCACATTCTGACAGATCTCGAAGAAGTGATTAGAAACACAGGGCGAAGTAGGAGAGACCTCTTGCAAAACCATAGGCAACCAGAAGAGATGATGACAATGGGTTAAGAGGAAAAGCAGTGAAAACTCAAAGTTTAGAAAGTCTTGTTAGAATAATAATAGCAAAGCCCCAATGGCCAAAATTTTTAAACAAGCAGTGTAGTCTTATATAGAATGTAATTGCTGAATAAATTTATTTTATCAATTAACTCTAGGATTTTGATACTAAATCAGATGCATCTTTTTTATTTTTTTAAAACATACTGTTGAAAATAATTTCTAGGCCCAAGATGAAGACATTCATTCCCAGGGTGCCACCTCAACAAACCAAGCATTCACTTGCTTATAAATGCTCTGCTTGAGTAGAAACAGGATATCCAATCAGCCAAGACCCTTATGTCAAGCCAGCTCTTGACTCTATACTCATTTCCTTTTCCTTGATCTTTCTAAATAGGTCAGATATGCAACCCCAGCCAATCTTGTCTGTCTCCATACTGCTGACGCCAGTACTCTATAACACTCACTTTTGCTCAAATTCGCTCAGGAAGAATGTTCCACTGCTTGTGAGGAACTTATACTCCCCCATCTTACTAAATTGTTTTAGTTTTGTCATTCATTTCACAACAGCACCAAGCAATTATCGGATACCAGCTGGGTGTCCTACAGTTCAACTCAATTCTGACACCATCTACCTGAAGATAATGTCAGATTCCACAGGGTAACAAAACTGCTCCCCCACCCTGCACACACTTCAAACACCAAGTGCAACAACAGAATAATAAACTACTCTATTTATAAAATAGAACAAACTCAATAATAAAATTAAATTCTAATTCTAATATAATTTTAAAAATAAAATAGCACAATGATAACAAACATACTCTAATAAAAGTTAGGGAAATGTGGTCTCTCTCTCAAAATTTCTTATTATACTGTACTTACCTTTTCACTTAAAGGAAGCACTTTATGGTTTCTTTTTGGCATATCTGAATTGCCAGCATCACTATTCTTGCTCTTTAGGGCTATTAAGTAAAATAAAGGTTACTTGAACACAAGAACTGCAATAGTACAACATTGGATCTGATAACCAAGACGGCTGCTAAGTGACTATGGGTGGGGAGCTTATACAGAGTGGACACACTGGACAAATGGATGATTCACATCCCAGGTGGGACAGAGCATGGTGGTGCAAGATTTCATGATGCTACTCAGAAAAGCATACAATTTAAAACATTTTTTTCTGGAATTTTCTATTTAATATTTTTGGACCACAGTTGACCACAGGTAACCAAAATTATGAAAAGCAAAACCAGGGACAAGTGGGAACTACTGTTTATCTTATTACAAATTACAGTATAACATCTCAAACAAAATTAAAAGTAAAAACATCTGGTTAAATAAATAAAAATGTTTCACTCTAAACAGAAATGTCTCCATTTAGATAAACTCTATTAAGTGCCTTCGAAGTTCAAGCGACAAATATATTATGGCACACCTTTGCCTCCCAAATCCACACACTGCCATCTGTAATGAAAAATAAAGTTGAACGTTTTGATTTCATTTCTATATAAGTTTATTGAGACTGGCTTTTCTTTCTTTCCCTTCCTTTCTCTTGTGGGCAACATTTTGTGACCCAGTTTCTGCTTTCTTAACATGTGTTTAGTCCATCAGTAGGGTAATTCTCATTGACCATTGACTACTAATCAAGGATACATTTTCTTTGATGTTCTTTTTGAACCCCCCACTTATCAAGCAGAGAGGAGAGAGACAATTAAATCTCAACAATTAGTTACCCTGAAATTTAATGTGTAAGATAGTATGAAAGAAAATTACAGTTTTTTTGGTGGACAATTAAGAAAGCTAGAACATTTAGGAACAATTTCTGTCAGTAACAAATGAGTTGTATTCACTAAGCAAAGAGTGTTCAATGTTTTAAATCTGGCAGGACAGTTTGTTCTCATGTGAACGCCATTTGTCAGAGTGGTAGAGCACCGCTTTCCCTAAATAGACTGAAGCAGCTTCCCTAGCAGCTTCATTGGGACCAATACGACTTGTCCAAATGCAGAACATTATCAAGCACTCTGAGTTAATTTGTGTTTTATAGGTTTTTTGCATTTGTTTAATTTTTTTCTCTGACCCAAGTCTGTTCATGTCTTTTAGTAATAAATTAACTAAATATGACCTTATTTGTTTTGTGAACAGTTTGAATAAAATTAGATCCTTTGAAAGAAAAGAAAAAACTAAACAAAGAGAAATCATATCTGCAGGGAATGTATACACCAGGAATAAAAAAAAAAAGGTGATGCTACCATGAATAAGATAATTTTTTACTTAACTTTTATTGCTGATACTATTATAGATGACCCCATTTTCTCACCCTTTTGCCCAGCTCTGCCCAGCATCCACCTAAATATGATAATTTCTTTACCATAAATTTTTGGATTGTAAAATTATATATATATATATATATATATATATATATATATATATATGCAATAGTATATGACTGCATGTGGTAGGCTAACAGTAAGTGTCAGGCTAAATCTTAAGCAACACATGTGCCTGTGAATGTAGCTGCTGTACACATCAGCATGAACTCCCAACCAATGTGCTGGAGGGCAAGTAAAGGCTGGAAGTTGTTAGCCGTTTTTAACTAAACTAAGAAATGAAAGCTTGGTGGCCGCACATGGAAATCTAAATTAGCTATGAATTTCATTGGCGATGTTGCTGAAAAGTTTGTACATTTTGTGTGCATGTTACCATATGCCATCTCTTAAATAGAGAAACAGAAAAATTGTGCATCCCTTTAGAGTATTTAATTTTGGTATGACTGTAGATTTATTGAAAATTTTATTAAAAGCTATACTCTCCCTAGAAATGTACACATAAACCCACTCCAGCATATGCCTTCAAAGACTCATAATTATAAAGGCCATTGTATACAGCCCAGGTTCAATATTTAAAAATCTCTTTTTTGAAAGTATATGTTGATGGCAAGTGGCCCTGCTTTTTTAAGTAGGGAAGACCCCCTGACTGAGGCAATGAAAAGAGCAGGTCCTCCTAGAACTAGTCTGCAGGGGAATAAACTGTGTTGGCTCTACTCTGTACAACAGGCAGAATGAAGAAAACCGAGCCATGAACACGCTGGTTATGCTTAAGAAGCAGTTTACCTCTAAAGCCATTCAGTTACTTGGGAGTTAACTGAGAGAGATATTTTAATGACTTCAGCTGAGTATAATTAACAATAGGAGAGAGATTCTAAATTAGGCTCTGGGAGAAAAGATTTTAAAAACCTAGAAGGAAAAATGAAAAGATTTTCAAACAAATTGAACTCTGGAAATAATACTGATTTTATCAGGAAAAAAAAAACACCACAACAACTTTGGTCCAGTCCAGTGTGGTTAATAATACCAAAAACATGTTTAAAAAGGTAAGTCAGGAGATCAGCAGGCATATTCTTTTGAGACTGGAAGAGAAAATAATTGATAGTTTAACAAGGCTTTAGAAGGAAATGTATCATTCTGCAGAGCCAGTTTGGCTAGCGACACATAATTGAAAAGAATATATTTAGCCTTGCCTAGTTAATAAACCATTAATGGAAAAGAGTAGCAAAGAGCTTCACTGACCTTCTGGATCTTGTCAAAATCCTGCCAAGGAGCCGACTGTGGAAGAGTGACAGCGAGTTAGCAACTAAATGACAAAGGCTGGCAAAGCTATGATTTTAATGAAATGTATCTTTGAGAAACTGATTTAGAACAGATGTGCTCAGAGTTAGTAGCTAACACCAAATTCTATTTTGTTATTTGCTCTTCTGCAGTTGCCAATATTCTGTTGTCCAGGTGTTTGCAAATTTGGCAAGGAGGAGAGGGAGCCTAATGTGTTCTATGTATGTGTGTGGGATGGGGACCTCTCCCATCTGTTCTCTCCATCACCCCTGTATGCCTCCCTTCAAAGAACCTTACCTGTGTGATTCTTACAGGCTTATTCTATGTCATTTTATTTTTAGAGAGAGGAAGGGAGAGGGAAAGAGAAAGAGAAACATTAATGATGAGAGAGGGAGAGGGAAAGAGAAAGGGAAACATCAATGATGAGAGAGGATCATCGATCAGCTGCCTCCTGCACTTGCCCAGGGGTGGGCCTTGACCAGGAATCCATCCAATGGATCCTCCTGGTTCATGGGTCGATACTCAACTACTGAACTACACTGGCCAGATTTATCCTATGTCATTTTTACCACATTTGCCAATGCTGCCACTTGACAAATATTCTAAGCATCTATATTAATAATAGAGGAATATGCAAATTTTCCAGGACACCATCACAGTAACAGTAATGACCAAATAGCAGGCTGCTTGGGGCGACAAGGCAAGCAGGGGGATTAGTGAGGGATGACCAAACGATTGAACACCAGGCTGCGTGGGGCAACCAGGCCAGCAGGGGAGGCAGTTGGGGGCGACTAGTCCAGCAGGCAGGCG
>NW_005871686.1:0-57138 GCF_000147115.1 Myotis lucifugus | reverse complement strand
AAGAGGTAGGGACATTCAGGCAGGCAGGAAGGCGAGAGGTTAGGAACCAGCAGTCCAGGATTGTGAGAGGGATGTCTGACTGCCGGTTTAGGCCTGATCCCACAGGGACCCGGCAGTAGAACATCCTCCAAGGGGTCCAGATTGGAGAGGGTGCAGGCCAGGCTGAGGGACAACCCCCCAGGCATGAATTTTGTGCACTGGGCTTCTAGTATCCATATATTAGTATAAAACATTTCTAGACACAGATACCCTCTAACTTTATACAGTGGGGCCTTGACTTACGAGTTTAATTCGGTCCGTGAAGGAGCTCGTAACTCAAATTACTCGTATGTCAAATCAGCAGTGAACAAGTGAGACACGTGATGCTGGGCTGATGTTGTGGCATTCACTGTGATGTTCGCTGCGCCAACTAGAGGTGGGGTATCTGAAGCTGGCTCATAACCCGAATTTTAGCTCACAACTCAAAGCAAAAAATCGGCTGAGAGACGGCTCATATCTCGAAAAACTCATTAGTCGGAACACTCGTAAGTCAAGGCCCCACTGTATAACTATATACATATTATTTAATTATTTATTTTATTTACATCACATTCATTTTATTTTTATATTCTGTTTTATTATATTATAAAAATATATAAATATACTATACAACATATGTTATATATTATTATAATAAATACGAACAACAAAGCTTTGATGAAGGTTATATTACAGTAAAGCTCAATTACAATGAAAAAAAAAGTTTAGCATCAAAATGATTAGACACTCAGTGCTTTGGACTGAATGTTTACCCCCAAATCTGTACGTTGAAGTCCCATTCCCCAATGTGTTGGTGTCTGGAGGTGGGGCCTTTGGAAGGTAAATAGGTCATGAGGGTGGAGCCCCCATGTGGGATCAGTGCCCTTTAAGAAGAGTCAGGAGAGAGACTATGGCTCTCTTTCTCACACACCCATAGTCGGATACAGCAAGGCCTTCATCTGCAAACCAGACAAGGGCTTTCACCAGAAGCTGACCATGCTGGCACCCTCTATGTATGGATATCTGGAGACCTCCAGCCTCAGAACTGTGAGAAATAAATTCCTATCCTTTAAGCCACCCAGTCCATAGTTCTCTTAACTTTAACTCTGTCAAAAGTTAAGGAGTGAAAACATACTGTGGAGTCACTGAAATAGCCCTTTTAAAGACAGATGTAGTTATCGCATTTTATTATTAGTCCTATTATTTATTATATTATGAAGGTCTTTACTACCTTTCAGATCTTATTGACTCGTACTTGTAAATAATTCTAACTATAGGATTTTTAGCAATTTTTTAAAATTGTTGCCTTAGATATCAATCTAAGAACACAACCCAGTTTTTTGTGTATAATAATCACTAAGTAGTGTTGGCTAATTCCAATGAAATCATCTCATTCTTCCTACAAGAATTAAATGGTATATCGTTCTTAACCAAGTTATTAAGCTTCCTCCAGCAATAAGACCTATTCAAGGCCACTGATCACCAATGTGCTAGAGAGAGGCTGATAAAAGCAGTGTTCCCAGAGCTGTTGTTAGTCTTATATGAGCCATCAGGTAGGGGACAAGCTACAGGCTAACCAGCCTCTCTCTGACAGCAGTCCTAGCACCAAAAATATGTTTATATAAAGTTTTATTCCAAACCTCATGGGCTACTTAATTCTATCCACATCCAGGACACCTCACCTCCTTGGTCACTTGTCGAAATTTTAGCCACTTCTATCGCATAACTTGCTTCTGCTCTTATACAACATACCTTTTCTTTTCTCTTATGATATTGTCTATCCCTACCCTACCACTAATATTCCTTCAGAATGTTTCTATGCAGCTTTTTATGGTCAGCATATTTCCTCAAATCTTTCTTCCTTTCTTTTTATACAATACTAGAGGCCCAGTGTACGAATTCGTGCACGGGTGGGGTCCCTTGGTCTGGCTGGTGATCGGGGCCGATTGGGGCTGTCTCGCCCAGTCCCTATCAGGGCCAATCAGGGCTGGCCGGCCGGGGGGAGGTACCATGGGAGGTTGTCTGTGGGAGCACACTGAGCATCTGTCCCCTGGTGGTCAGTGTGCGTCATAGGACTGGTCTACTGGTCATTTGTTCTACCAGTCGTAATGGTCACTTAGGCTTTTATATATATAGATTCTCATTCTCTTTTCCCTACCAAGAACCTTGATTCTCCCTGAGGACCTAGCATCCATTATAGCATTTTCTAATGCTCATTACTCCAACCTCAAATTCCCAGTGTCTCACTAAGCACATGAAAGGGTCAGGAAATAAGAGCAGACAAATCAGAATTCTTCTCACAATGTCATTCATCCTTTTCAATCTCATGAAAAATCTCCTCATTTTTTATTCATACTGGCCAGCTATATATTACCTTGTGTTAGCAGCCAGGTCAAAAATTCTACATTTCTTGAGACCTTTTGCTCTTGGCACAAAATCTTCACCTACATTCTAATTCTATTCATTGCCATCAATGACCCATCATTCATGATTTCCTCTTATTTAAGTGCCCAAGGTCACAGACATAGCATATAAAAGATTAGAAGACTTTGCAAAAACTTCTGTGTGTTTAAATGGAGAAAGTAAGTTGTCTATTATTTTTCTCTTATAGTTCCCTGATTTCTCTTGTCCTTTGTATTTATTGTCCTTAATTCCTTAAATTATTTATGTGATTTTTCTCTTAACATTGTGTACCTTGTCCATATTTTTATAAAGAGTAGTAAGCAAAACTAGGCTTAATGTTCTTTAGGTTTCCTTTCTTTCTTCACTCTTCCTTCTGAAAATCATTGCAAAAGAGAAGTTGAGGCATTGCTAATATTAAGTTTGATAACAGGATAAAAAATATCAAAGCATTTAGAACAAAGTAAACTAGAAATAGATAGTAAACAAAATATAAAGGACAAACACTCCTGTACACATTTCATCTGGGGTCAAAATTTGGTTTTGCCTTCTCAGTGGTGGAAGCAAATGGTGAAGAGTACCCTCAATGACACCATGAGTTCATTTTTTCAGAAGAAATGCATCTTTGCTGGTAATAAAGTGTGGGCGAGATTTCTCTTGTGGGTATTCATTACATATTATCCAGTGTCCTCAACAACACCTGGAATGCAACTATGATATAAAACTGAAAATAGCTCTATCTTAAAGCTTTGCTGGCTGAAAACTGAGAAAATAGAGCTATTCAGTGAAAGCAATTCAGAAGGCATTCAATATAAAATGATAAGATATATAAATCTCTTTGGTCAAGTTTGATTTAGGATACATTTCAAACTGGAAAACTCATAGAACACCTGTTACCAACCACCTATCAAAAGCAAAACAATCAACAAAAAATGTATGCACACTTTAATAGCTGATAGCTCGATTTTGAAAATGAAATGTATTTTAATAAACATTGCCTTTATAATTAATCAAAGTGTGTGTAGACATTTTTGGGGACACCTGTATGTATAATTTCAAGCACTTGAAGAATTCTAAAATCTCAAGAACTCCGAAATAAAACCTGATTCAACCCTGGTCTATGAAATAAATTGGCCTATTTGTGTTCTTGCCTATACCAATTAGATGCTGAAGCATTTCAGTTATGATCATCTTGGTTTGAAAAAAATTTGATCTCAAAACATCCTCCTTTGTTTCTGACAGTTATTCCATGACAAACTACATTAACATGTTCAATACAACTATGAATATGTTTTCTGCTTCTTCGATTATTTTCTTTCATTCTTATCCATCCATTGTGCTAATTATTGTATGCAGGATTCATCTTGTTCTCTGAACAAATGCTGAATTTGTTTAAATTATGCATGTACTCACCTTAGCTTTACCACCATTGTACCCATCAAACCAGGTATTTTAAGGAGGAGCTTGCTTCTATCTATTGCCACATACAAATATCCCCAAACTTAGTGAATAACAAAAACCATTATATTATGTTCACAGGAATAGAAAGAGGGCATAGTGTGGATGGCTTGCCACTGCTACACAATGTCAGGGCCTCAGATGGGACTGGAGTGGGAGGGGGGAAGAATGACTAAATGGCTGAGGGCAGGAATAAGATAGGCTTCTTCTCTCACCTGTCTGGCTGAGGTGACCCGACATGCCAACATGTGGCTTCATTGCAGCAAGATCCTGAGTGGTTTGACTGTCTCCATGGTGGCTCAGGGTTCCAAGGATGAGTATTCCAGAAAATGGGGTAGAAGCTGCATGGTCCCTGTGACCTAACCTTGAGACCTCACACAGCATCATTTTTTAAAATATTTTTATTGAATTCAGAGAGGAAAGGAGAGGGAGAGAGAGATAGAAAGATCAATGATGAGAGGGAATCATTGATTGGCTGCCTCTTGCATGCCCTCTACTGGGGATCGAGCCCACAACGCGGGCATGTGCCCTAGACTAAAATTGAACCTGGGA
The DNA here is from genome assembly GCF_000147115.1 of Myotis lucifugus. NCBI lineage: Eukaryota > Metazoa > Chordata > Mammalia > Chiroptera > Vespertilionidae > Myotis > Myotis lucifugus. Next base: position 52,710 of record NW_005871686.1, on the reverse strand, counting down.
CCCTTCAATCCGCAGGCCGACACTCTATCCACTAAGCCAAACCAGCTAAGGCTATAAAGTATTTTTTAAATACAGGCAATAAAATGAAAAACTATGTATAGGACATCTAGCTTTTTAAAATCTTAACATTTATTTTTCAATTTGCTTTAGAGATAATTTTTAAAACACTATAACATAATAAACAGAATCAAGGCACCCTATGTAAAATTTTAACCCCCTCTTGCCTTCCCAGAATTAATGACTACAATTTATTTGGAGTCCATTATGGCATATTTTTAAAAACCTATTATTACATATGCATACAGCTATAAAAATATATAGTAATGCTTTGTATTGTTTTGAACTTTCTATACACAGAAACAGATTGAGCACTTTCTCTATACCCAATACTGTTCAAAACACTTCACATTTTCAATTTAGATTCAAAAAAGTAATGTCCTATGAATAGAAAATACCACACACACACACACACACACACACTCCATTACAGATGAGAAAAATAAATTTGGCAAAGAGACATTTGCAAAGAACTATGAAGGTCTGAGATTTCACCTTACTTAAAAGCTAACAAGTTAGCCTGCCCAAGATTCACAGATACACATAGTAGACAGGAGACTCCTGGGTAAGACAGTTTATTGCTCATAGTAATAGTAGTACCCAGCATATTAGCATTTACTGCACTGGTTCCCTAAATCCAGTTCCCACAGGGCTTCAAAAAGAGGGTCAGATAATACCTGCATATGCAGTAGACTGTATTCTACAAGAGGAACAGTGAGCTGAGGAAACCTTTACTAATATTCTGTAAGCATGCCTGCCCCTTGCTCCAGAGGAAGACACCGTATCTTCAAAGGCTATTTACTATACAAGAATCCTTGAAAAGATAGTTCTAAGCCAAGTGCTTCCCTCACAAGATCTGCAGATATGCAGCAGACCCACTGAGAGTTGCTTGCCAGTTAGATAAAGCAGCTTGCTCCAGGCACAAAACTATAAGGTTGTAACAGGTTTGGAACACTAGAGACTGATGCCACGGCCCAGGCTCTTGACTACAATGTTATCCGACCTCTTCATCAGCAAATAAGAATTCCTGTTTTTAAATCAGTGCCCGATATTGGAATGTCTTTTTTTATTTTAATCTAGTAGGATTAGTGATGAGTTGGAGCAAAATATGTTTATTGGCCATTTGGTTTTCCTTTACATGCTCTTCCTGATTCACTGCTTAGCAATTTACTGCTATTTACTTATTTTTCTTTTTGTCCTTAACTGACATATAGAAATTTTTGTAAATACTGGACAGCAAAACCACATTGTTTGTGTGCTTTGGAAAAATCTTTTCCTTTCTGTGGCTTGCCCTTTGTTTATACCAGATAGGATCTTGTGTTTCATAAATAAAAATAAATGTAAAAGCATTATATTAATTGTAAGCAAATTAGTTGTTTTCCTTTATGACTTGTGCTTTTTCTTTCTATAGAATTTATTTCTTAAAAGTATTTTCTTTTGTCCAGTCTATAAACTTATCTTTAGATGTTTCTTCTAAATACTTATTTTTTGTTTCCTTTTTAAAAGATAGGTCTCCAGTCTTCAATGATTTTTGGTCAGGGATGACTGTTTTGTTTTGGTAAACATCAAAATGCCTAAATATTTACTTAAAATTATTCTAAATTTTATACACCATGAATGACAGCTTATCTCTGATAGCAGCTGTCAGTCATGATTCAAAAATAGAAAAGAAGAAAAAGAATGAGGACCTCTAAGCCTCCAACAGTGTTTCTAACCCATTTTTTTACTATTTGTGAGCTATTGAGAAACATATCCCAAGGGAATAGTAAGAGTGATTGTACAGTATGAAAAGTTAGATAAAAGTAAATAGTTATAATGTATAGTTTTATTATTTGTGTTATATATCATTTTATTATTCATGTTATATATAGGTGGCAATCTTTCAAAACAAACAAAAAATAAAGCTAAACCACTAGAAACTCCACTCAAATGTTAAAATAAGTATCAGAGTTCTAGTATAATACAGATTGCAAATATCACATATTTTCTAAACCCATACTATTTGATCTTTTTGTCAAAATAAATCCATAATTAATAGCAAATCCATGGCTATTAGTTAAAAATTTATCTATCACTAGCTCTTTAAGCTTTTATTCTCACAAATTTACAACATAGGAAAGATGACATGATACATGGTAACCTTTTCATTTTTATTTGTTTTGACTTGACTTAATTTTACATTTCAGGACTGCATGCCATTCTTTGTTGTTTTTTTTCTTGTAAGCTGGCTAATCATCTGCATTGAATGTGAATGCTTATAAAGCAGCAGAAACCAACTAATTATGGCTCAATTTGGCTATATGTGACATAATTTCATTCCTGTACTATTTCTCTTCGGAATGTCACACTAACTTAAGCTGTTACTTTTTAGAAGGAAAGAAAAATGATGACCATCTTATAAAAATAACGTGGAATTAGAGCCATTATGTTTTAACTGCCTTGAATTTTCAAATTTAAGAATAGCATAAAGAATATACTATTAGTTTGAATCTGTAAAAATAGACAATTTATATCTGTCTGTAGGAATTATAGATAAATTTTGTTTTATTTTCATGCGTTTTAGTATTTTTCTAGATTTTCTATAGTTATTAATATTATTTTACTAAGACATAATATTATTAGTGGAAAAAATATATTTGGTTTGAGAAATAAATGTTGATAAATTTATTCATTATCTCTGCCAAATATTTACATAGAGTTAAACACAATAAGAGGGTTTGAGGCACCATGTCCTGTGCAGTAAAAAAATCCACATGTAACTTCTGACTTCCCAAAAACTTAACTACACAACACCCGTGGTATGGCAGGAAACTGGTTCTAGGATCCCCATGGATAAGGAAAATCCACAGGTGCTCAAATCCCATATGTAAAATGGTGCAATACAAGACATACAGTTGTCCCTCCACATCCACAACTGGTTGGATCTGTGGACTCAAAACTAGGTATACAGAGGGCAGACTGTATACTAATTAAAAATAATTCACAGTGTTCAAGGGTCAACTTTACTCTGACAATTTCATGATAGGAAGAATATAGAAGACATGTCATGTAAATTTAATTTTCAAAATGAAAGATGTAAAGAAAATGTTGAAACTCTAACAAAAATCATAAATAAATATTTTAGCAATAGAGAGATATAACGTTCAATAGAGATATGATTTAACATGGAAAAAATAGCAATTGCCCCAGGTGTATCTACAAATTCAATACTGTCAAACATCAAAATTTTGGCTGGAACACATATTGCTCCTTTTAAAAAACATGAAAAAAGTACATAAAGAGCTAATTTGACTTAAAAAATAAAAATAATAATAGAGACACATTCTTTATATCAGATAGTAAGCCATAATGCAAAGACCAATTAATGGGTGTTGTGTGAAATATCACATAAAGAAACAAATGGAACAGAATATAGAATTCTTATTGATATGTGGTTGATATATTTGAAATTATAGTAATGATGATAACACAGAGCAATGGGAAATTATAGATTGCTTAGTATTGTTATTGGGAGAACTAACATTCTCTGCAGCATATAGTCTTTAACAGACATAGTATACAAAAGATTAAACATGGATTAAAGCATGTAAGCTTTTATAGAAAAATAAGGCAAAATAGTAGAAGAACCTCATCTAGGGGTAGGATAGATTTATTTTCAAAGATCCCAAAGCACAAAATCTGTGGGAAAAAATAAGGATTTGAATCAATATTAAGGATTTCTGTTTAACCACAAAGTTTAAATTGTTTTAAAGAAGATCTCATGAGCACTATATCCCATGTGTTTGTGCATATTGCTAAATATGACTATTGCCAAGAACTTTTGTAGAATTTGTGTCACTGCCTTCTCACATCAAGTGCTATTATAGAGATTTTCCCTTCTGGTATGTGATTTTTGGCCCAAATACCCCCAAGAAATCTTTAAAGTCCAAAAAGATTAACCAGGGATGAATCAGTGCTGCATGCACCTGGATCAACTTTATATAAGACTCGGTCTGAGGAAAGCTTTCTTCTGTAACCTTTAATATACTCTCCCATCTTTCCTTCAGGGACTCAGTTATGTTTACTAAAATCTCCTTTCCCTTCCATAGCTACCATTTCCCCAAATTCATTTTGCTTGATTTTCTCATGCCTGTACTATACATTCCTGTTTTCAACATTGTCTTTTTCATTTATTCCGATTCTAGCATGACTTTATTACTGTGTCTTCTGTTTATTCTAACATATCTCACTTTCATCTCTTTCTAGGCCATATCACCTCTTCTTATAGTTCTTATCACAAGGAATGATGTATGATTCACAGAATGGATGAAGTTGCATTTAGAAAATTTAATATATATATTGCCCTAGCTGGCTTGGCTCAGTGGATAGAGCATCAGCCTGCGGACTGAAGGGTCCCAGATTCGATTCCAGCCAAGGGCACATGCCTGGGTTGCAAGCTCGATCCCCAGTGGGGGGCATGCAGGAGGCAGCCAATCAATGATTCTCTCTCATCATTGATGTTTCTAACTCTCTCTCCTTCTACCTTCCTCTCTGAAATCAATAAAAATATATATTTTTTAAAAAAGAAAATTTAATATAATTACAGAGGATGTCCAAAGCAAAAACTGCCTGACTAATTTCCATGGCATGAATCTTACCAATGAAAAAATGGCAGACCATGATTGAAGCGCATGTTGATGTCAAGACTACTGATGATTATTTGCTTTGTCTACTCTGTGTTGGTTTCACTAAAACACACAACAATCAGATTCAGAAGGCCTCTTATGCTCAGCAGCAACATCATCTTCTGCCAAATTTGGAAGAAGATGATGAAAATCAGGACCCGAGAGGTGCAGGCAAATGAATTGAAAGAAGTGGTCAATAAATTGATTCCCACTAGCATTGGAAAAAACACAGAAAAGACTTGATAATCCATTTATTCACTCAATGATGTCTGTATTAGAAAAGTCAAATGCTGAAGAAGCCCAAGTTTGAATTAGGAAAACTCTTGGAAATTAATAGTGAAAGTAGCAGTTTTGAAAAGCTACTGGGGATGAGACAGGTGCTAAGTTGAATGAACTAATGGATGTGAGCCTCCAGTCCAAGAAACTGTTTAAAATTCAGACTTTTAATGGTGACAAATTGTATTTGTGAAAAAAAATAAATTAGGTTGGGTCCACTCTAATTTAATATGACCGATGTCTTTATGAGGAGAAGAGTCAGACTGAGACAGACAGAGAGAATACCATGTTATAACAGAGGCACAGACTGAAGTGATGTGTATACAAGACAAGAAATCCAAAGCTTGGCAGCGACATGAGAAGCTCAGAAACAGACATGGAACAATTCCTCTGCTGGGGCTCCAGAGAGATTTGGACGTCTAGCCTCAATAACTATGAGATAATAAATTTACTATTGTTTAAAGTCATCAAACTTGCCTATTTTTTTGACAGCCCCAGACAATTAATACACAGAGGATCATGATTACTTTGTTTGGAGACCTGCCAACCTGCGATCACATGCAATCAATATTTATGGTTTGCCAAAGCTATCTATGCCTCATTTGCTTTGTAATGCCTCAATAATAGGAAATTACTTCATGAATCATTTTATAAATAACTATTAAAAATATATCAATATTTGTGTATATTAGATTGAAGATACAATCAAAATGTCACTTAAAATAAAACCTGAAGAGACACAAACAGGTATTTCATTTATTATTGCTAGGTGAATGTATATTACATTTTAGTGCCATTTGCCAAAAATATTTAAATGTTTTCTTAAGCAGGCAACATGCTATTACAGAAAACCATTTCAACTGAAGGGAGGTTTGGAGGAAGGATATAGAGGTTTCGCGCAGAACTTGAGAACAGGGGGTAAAGCTGAGCCTTCCATGGAAAGAGACCTGAGAAGTAGACAAACAGTAACCACAGCATCTACTTTCACTTAATTTTCCCCTCTCTTCTCAGAGGTTGAATGGTCTGTCATTTCTGCTTTTCTCTGCTCACCTTCTTTACTTTTACAGATTAGGATTCTCTGCTGACTCAGCCATTTGTACATTGTCTTAATGTCCACCCCAAAACTGCCACCTCAGCTCCTAAATCTACTTGATCTTACAGATCCTGTGCCTGGAACTTAGTGTCTATGCTGGAAATCACAATTCCTGGTAGAGAGAAACAGATAGGCCTGGCTTAAGCTAGACATTTGTCTCTGATCCTATAAACTAAGGCCAAAGGATTGAGTTTACGTGAAACACAAGGCTGCACACTGAAGGGTTATGGAAAGGGCAGGGTTTTTAAGAAAGAGGCGTGAGAACAAGAATGGAATTTCTAACACAAAATTTTAAAGCATTATAGATTTCATACTGTTATTGTTTGATTAAAAGCTCATTAGGGTAAACTTGTTATACTTTATTTTGTTTTTATTTAATTTCAAATTTAAGTATCAAAATCTAAGTAATGCTTCAAAACTGTTTGCATTGATAACTATAGTTACATAATATAGTGAGAAAAGTAATTAAGAGTTGAATTCCGAAAACCTAGAGACCAAGCCCACTACCACTCACTAGTCACAGGGTCCTGGGAAAGTCATGTAACCTCTCTCACCTTCACACTTCTTATTTGTAAAATCTAAGTAAAAATAAGTCTACTTTAAGTGGTTAATGTATATCCAAAAAGTTCATGTATAGGAAAAGGCCTCAAAGACTAAGTGCTTTACATGCTGAATAGGATGCCATATTACTTGTTGTAATCCCCATAACAGCTTATACACAGTCTGCAATTGGTAAGTGTTTGGATGTCACCTGTTCATTGCCCAATGCCCATTTGCATTATAACTTTCTATTTCTGCTGCTGTCATAGACTGAGTTAGTTCAGTTTGTTTTAGCTGCATGTAACATAAAATGACTCGTTTAAATAAGCCTGGGAAGAACTGAATTAAATAACAGAATCCAAGTCCTGTCCAAGTAGCAGAATGAGCAGGATCCAAGCTACTCACTAGAGACTTTGGCATATTCGATTCACTAGAGAGCAATGTCACATGACCAAAATCACATTTCTTCTGTGGGTTACTCAGTTCAAATAGTTTCACATTTCTTCCAAGGCAAATGTTGGGTAAAATGTCTAACTTTGAATCTGTCAGCATCACATAGTGGAAATACAGTTCCTGAGACTGATATATTGGTGACAGGTTCAAGAGGACAAAATCAATGAGACAGAGCATTACCTCAAGAAGTATCCTATATAATAAAAACCTAATGTGCAAATTGTTCCCTCAGGCAGTTGTTCGACCAAGAGTTTGACTGCTTGCTATGACATGTGCTGACCACCAGGGGGTGGTGCGAAAAATGGCGGGCATTGGTGATGCGGCACTGGCAGTGGGCGGGAGTGGAGGCACTGCCAGCCCTGATAGACCCCAATGAGAGCGGGATCATGGAGAGATGGTGGAGCAGGTGAGCAGGCGGTGCCAGGTCAAGGGGGTGCAAGTGGGGGCCTGATCGCCCCACTGATCACCCTGCAGACGGTGACCAGCTGTGGCGGCAGAGGCTGGAGCTGCCACTCAGCTCCCAGGCGCTGAGGGAGCCGGGTGGGGGGCCCGGCCCCAATTGATCGCCCTGCAGGTGGGATGATGGAACAGGTGAGGGGGTGACACCAGGCCAAGGCGGGGTGCCAGGTGGGGCTGCAGGGCTGTGAGGCTAGGCACACAAGCTGGGGCCCGATCTCTGCAGGTCACCCAGAAGGATCCCACCCGTGCATGAATGAATTTGTGCACCGGGCCTATAGTCTACTATAATTGAGCAACAATTATTTTGATCATCCAATTTTGGCTTTGTACTCCTAGCCAATATTGATTTTTTTTCTATATTGAATTTCAATTATCCTACGGAATTTGCCCATATCCCTTTTCCCTGATTCCATGGGTTTACTCATCTCTGTATCTTTCTGTACATGGCTTAATTATATTTGTATACTTATTAGTTATACTTCTCTATCTCAGTATACATATGGTATCCCAATACAAGTTCAAGTAACAAACTAGACCCCAAGAAATCAAATGCAAATTCAAATTATTGGCAGTGATGGAAAAGATTCTGGTTTGACTCAATCAGGGCCAAGTGTCTATTTAGCTGTGCCTGGGAGATAAGTCACAATGCCAGCTGGCTATGCAGCAGTGATGCTAGAGGGGCCATAAAAAGGGGCAGGGCATTTAAGAGCTGTGGGTGATTAATTTTCCTTAAAGAAAAAGATCAAACTGGGCAGGCACACAGAAGGTGAGGACGATAAGCTCTAACACCAGAGCAATATTTATAGGCATCTCCATCTGGATATCTGTGACCTCATTAAATTCAGTCTGTCCCAAAACTGAGCTCATTATCTTCATGAGGCCTCCAGCCTTTTGTATTTCCACTTAATACATCACTATTCTCTTGGGCCCCCACACTTAAAATGTTATGGTATATTTTGACTTATTGTCTCTATTATCCCAAATACCCTTTCCACTCAATTAATAAGTTAAGTCATTTTTTACTTTTCTTTTTCACATATCTTTTCTTGTACCCACCTCACCACAAAATATGGGAGGAATCTCTTCTTAATATAAGAAGTCTTTGCCAGATTTCTGGATCTCTCCTCTATTACATATCACATTCTGACACATTGTATTTTTAATGATTTTCATTATGATTTCCCTTTATGTTCATTAAAGAAGAGAGAGAAAAAAGAAACAAACAAAAATAGAAACAAGAAAGAAAGGAAACAAAGAAGGAAGGGAGGAAAGTAGGAGGGAAGAAACAAAGGATGGAAGAAAGGAGGAAGTGGTTTAAACTTTTTGAAGACACTTCTGTTTTTTTAAAACATTTATTGATTTTTTACAGAGAAGAAAAGAGAGGGATAGAGAGTTAGAAACTCTCTCGATGAGAGAGAAACACCAATCAGCTGCCTCCTGCACACTCCCTACTGGTATGTGCCCACAACCAAGGTACATGCCCTTGACCGGAATGGAACCTGGGACCCATGAGTCCACAGGCCGACGCTCTATCCACTGAGCCAAACTGGTTACGGCTTTGAGGACACTCCTTAAAGAGATTGTCTGAATCATTACTCTTCTCAAGACCAGCAAAATACACAGAGGGTATAGGTGAAAGCAAGAGTTCTTATAATATTAAGACAAAGTAGTTTTCAGGACAGCCCGCAGATTATTTGAAGCCTGCTTTGGGAATCCATAAGGAATCTATAAATACAATGTACAACAGAGAAACAAGGTTCTCTCATTGATTCCCCATAAAAAGAAAAATTTGCTCAAGGTGGGTTGATACATGCATTTTTACCTAAAACCCAATAAATTCCATTTCCTTCCTCAACTGCAGATCCTAGAGAATCCTCTTTTCTTCTGATAAATGCACTTAGAAGACAAGAAAATGTGATAGAAACTTCATCAATGCCACGGCCCCCCATGAAGAAATAAAGCAAAAACAAAGCCAAGGTCTTGCTTGGATGAAAAATTTCATTTTCCAAAGGAAAATGTCACTATAACTAAAATGCCAGTCATTAACTGTGACCCAAATTGGACCCTTTACTCCGCTCAGTTATATTAGCCACTTCTCTTTTTTCTCTGCTCAAACAGGTGAGGGTCAGATACACAATAAAGAGACGGTGGTAGGCTGAGGTTCAGAAGTGCTTCCCATCCCACATCCAGAGGCAAGATTTTCTTCCCACTTGTGGTAGGAGCTTAATAGATATAAACAGCTGAAAATTAATTTTGGAACCTAGATGATATCATTTGCAGTCTCTAATGGTAATCATCTCATATATCCTCTAATATACATGAATAAGTGAGACAATTTTCAAGAACCAATTCTTTTGACCCTTGACTATCTTCGCCTGGCATCACCTAGTCCCTGGTTTCCTCAAAAACTGAGTTTCCTCTCAGAAATACAATGGCTTGTATGGAACGACATTGCTTACAAAGGTGGTAGTAGTGGAAACGGCAGGGGACTCTGGAAATTTACTCCTCTTACAGATAACTAAAAAATAACACATAGCATTATTTAAGAGCTTCACTAGCTCTTTAAAGGCCTTAATTCCCCTAGAAATGGGTGGTAACCTTCAACTTGTTCTATTTCCTCTTCTAAGTGTTGTTTAAATTATACGGACAAAGCGGACTACATGACTTTTTATTTTTTCCCCCCAAGAAAATAGCACTTACTTGGAAAAAATCCCTGGAGACTTTTTGGACCATTCCTCTGTGAGGAGAAATTTGGGGCAGATCCTGTGCATGATGGGGGATACATGTACAGTAGTAACGAAACCCTGTGAAGAATGGAATAGATAAGTCTCAATATATTCAATATTAAAGATATTCTACTTGGAAACATTTGGGTTTGAAAAGGGTGTTACAATAACACCTTTTAGCACTCACTTTGTATAGGTAATATATGCTGATGGACTACATAAAATCCCACTGCAGACCTGTAAGAGAAGGGTGGTTGAGAATATTTAGAAATATTCTCTTCAGATATCTGTAAGGTTAATTCTGTTTTGTGAATATTAATCCATTCTGTTCCAGTTTAACTAAAATAACCATTTATGTATATTATTGGTGGTTCAAAGGGCTATCAAAGCAATATCATCCTCAGCAAATGTTTTGCTTCTCATACTCATGTGGCCGCAACGTTGGCATGAGGAAAACTTAATAGAGTTACTTTATTACATTTTAATCCTAGATATCATGGTCTGCCAAGAGCATTAAAGTGTTCCTGCAGAAATAAAGCCTCCCTACAAGCCTTGAAATTAAGTTTTTGTTCAAGTGCTTATAAGCTAAAAGTCATAAGGGATAATTAAATGTACACAAGACAGCAGGTCAGAAAGAAAACGCTGGCTGTCTACATGTAATCACTGACTAAGTTGTTTTGATCCAAACCTTTATTTTTGGCAAACCACCACCTACACGACAATAAAATAACAATCACCCAGCGAGGAAGGAAATAGCTCCTAATGTCTGCCTGGGGAGGAAGCGGGCATGTGAAGGAAAAGGGAAAGGACATTTCACCGCGGAGCAGAATAAACAGCCACAGAGTGAAGGTCTTCACCGCCTTTGGAGGCAGCCTCCCACCCGGCAGTGAACCCAGAAGATCGTATTTTCCCATTTATAGTCACACGAAGCATTCATTCAGGGAACACAGGCTTTTATAAGAGCATTTTGTGATAGGATTTTTATGGATGGCATTAGAAGAGGCCGTTAGGAGAGTTATAGCAGTAGAATGTGTACAGACTCCTGAAATAGTAAGTAAAACAAACAAAAATGACAACCGGCCACCACAAAGCAAACAAACAAACAAAAAAAAGCCTTTTCTCGCCATTCGTGGTTCAGAGACATTATAAGGAAGGAGCCAAAAAATAAAGAAAAATGTAAATAATAGTATTATGGTGATCTCACTGAAAAAAGAAAAAGAGTCGTGAAATATTTTTAGGATGTGTATTTTTCAACACACTTATTAAGCTCCTACCACTAAGTGCCTGGCATGGAAGATTAAGCCCATTAAGCCTACTTTTCAGTGAACTGGACATAATACAGTGAATTGCTTTCACAATGTGATTCACACAGTATATACTCAGGTTTTGGTTGGCATGGCAATACTTCAAGTTAAAGAAATCCCTTCATTTTTAAAAGCCATTCCCCAAGCGAGAGGATCCAGTTTACTTTGGTCATGACAATGCTGGCTGCCCATATTGGGCTGTCCAGCTGAGCGGGACTTCTTTTCTTGTTCAGGTATGTCACACTGTAGAAACCTGAGGAAAACCAGGTTTCTCTCTCTCCCTTCCTCTCTGAGATCAATAAAAATATATTTTTTAAAAATGAAACCACTTCACAAGCTAATTCTAATGTATAGCCAGGATTGGAAATGATTGAGCTCTGCTGGCAGGATAGAAACAGGGGACTCTCACCAAACTCAACTCTCACCAAAGTAACCTGCAGGAGAAAGAGGACATTCCAGTGCTGCATGGTGGCCACAGCACAGTTGATGGTGGTGGGGACAGAGTTGTTGCATGTTTGCTTGTACGTGTGTTTGGGGAAGAGGCAGCTTAGAGTCATACAACTCCACTGGCTATGGGGAGATTAGACACCTATTCCACCTTCAGTAGATAAACAGGAGTATAGCTGTATTTCTACGAGGAAAATAGAAATGCTAAGGTTAAATAAATCTGGGGGTGAGTTTTAGGGAATAAACACAAAGGCCAGTTTACCAAACTGAGTATAAAACTTAGGAGGCCAGTGGAGCAAAAGTTTAAACAGCTCTGATGTGAGGAATGAGCATGGAAAGCTATCGAATTAGATTGGACCTTTTACTTCCTCTTTTGCTCTATTTGTGTGTGCTACTCACAATAATAATGATTTACTGACTAATCAAGTTGCACAGAGCATTCATTAAAGGACATTCATTTGCTCAAACACTACGAAAACAGGTATATTTGCTGTTGTCCTCTCGATGCCTGATTGTGTTTATGCTAGTAAATTATCACAGAAGAAAGTAAACAAGATAGAATAATAAATCCTTCCCAGTTTACCTAAAACCTAGGCTCACAGTTGTCTGTGTCCCTGTCTTTTGCTTGTTAGCTCATTTTACTTCCTGTGATTTCGTGTTGCAGAGACTTAACAATACTTATTTACCTTTAGCCAGAATATTTAACCTCACACAATGCAGCTTCCCCCATAACTAGAATATGAATTTACACAGTGCACATTTCCCAACTCCTTTGACTAATGTATGCTCTAAAACAACACTGATCTCACTGTCCATACCACACAAATTTTTATCTTCTTAGTTTTATTTAAATCACATAGTCTTTTATTATGTAAATCATAGGATCAGATAGAGTGGATAATGTAGAGAAAATAATGTTAATGAAACTGGTTACCTTCTCACTGATGCAAGCAAATTACAAGGATGGATACTGAGCTCTCCTACATGCCAGACAGTATATGGGATCGGTGGCTCTCATGCTTAGTGTGTGTCAGAATCACTGAGAAGGCTCATTAATACACAGAGTGCTAGTTCTCCCAGGGCTTCTAAATTGGTAGGTGTGAGATGAGCCCAAGAATTTGTATAAAATACTATACAATGGTTTGCTACTGCAAAGCTCTTCCTTACTTCATACTCAGTAATGTCATCCTGGTAGATTGAAATTGGCCATGATGGAAGTATTTGTAACACATAAATCCACAAATGCTATACATCAGGGATTCTTTCCCTCTCCTTCCTTCCATCTTTCTCCCATGAACAAGTTTTTAAACATTTCCCAGCAAATCACTGAGGACATTGGCATTTCTTTGAAAGCTCAATTTCTGGTTCACATGTTTAATTGTTGTTAAGAACCAATGATCTATGGGGGCAATTCTAGTATGAAAGACAGACAAATACATAGTACTTGGTGTAGTAATACATAATGTTATTTATAATCAGGGGGAAGAATATTTATTATCTTTGCGGGGGGGGGACTAATGGCGTAAGTTTGGTTTGAGCATAGATTTAAATGCTGTGTAGGACTTAGAAAGGCACAAAGAACCTTTGGAAAGAAAGAGGACATTTCTGTTGAGTGCAATCAATAGCAAAGGGACATGTTTGGGGAACACATTAATTTCGGATTAATTCCATCAAGGCCAATATACATTATTGAAATGATAGTACTTGCCTAATATCTTTCCCACTAGACCAGGGGCGGAGAATCTTTTTCCTGCCAAGGGCCATTTGGATATTTAATATCATTTGCTTGATATAATTCACTTAATATAAATTTATATTGCTATGAAAAAAGCTCCTAGATTTATTGAATTTCAAGTCCCGCCTGAAGTTTGCTCAGCAGGGCCAGACAAAATGATTTCATGGGCCTTAAATGGCCTGCAGACATTCTCCATCCTCGCACTAGACTTTAGGCTCCATAAAGGCAAGAATTTTGCCTGCCATGGTATACCAAGCCCCTAATAGAATATCTGGTACATAGTAGATGCACAATTATATTTGCATATGAATGAATGAATGCACATCTAAATGACCTAACCATGAAGTAAAAATGAGTTATTACTCAAAGAAACTGGATCTATAATATGGAATTAGGTACTTAATTCTTCTCTGGACAAGAAAAACTACAATTACCTGTGACAAAAAAGATTTGACAGTTAAAGATGCCTGAGAAGGAACAAAGATTTGTAGAAAAAAAAAGAAAGAACAATGATTTTTGGAGAAAATACAGGAGTCAAGATTTAAATTTTAAGAAAGTGTAAAATCTGGCAATTTTTATGAAAAAAAAATTGTAAGGACTAATGAAAATGATATATTTCTTTTATACCTTAAAATACTTATTGGAGTCCACCACTTAGAGTACACATTCAGTTATTAGAGGTGGATATCATTAATCCAAGATGAGAAAATGGTGAATGTCATTTGATTTGCAACAATAATTAGAAAGTTAGTTCTCTACTTTGATTTACTAAGAAGTATCTTTAATATATAATCTATTTAAACCAAGTACAGACACAGAGTTTTAATGAAAAAAATATTGCTCACTGATTGTGTACTCAAATCTGTCATAGGCTAATATCCAGAAAGCCTTCAAAATTCAAAGGTAAAATTCATATAAACAGTAATAGACAGGGAAAACACATAAAACTATTTTATTTAAGATCACATCTCACCTAAAATGAAGAAACTGGTTGTAAGTAAAAACAAACAAAAAACAACTAAAGCAGGAAGACAGAAAGAGGTAGAGTTCTACTGATTGGTTTAAAAATTAATTAGCGATGGAAAATTCCCAAATATTTGAAGAGTAAGCAGCACACTTTCAAATAACTCATGGGTCAAAGAAGAATTGCAAGAGAAATTTAAGAAATTTTGAACAAAATTAATGTAAAAAACAACTTACAGGCATTTGTGGGATTTAGTAAAAGAAGTACATAGAGGGAAATTTATAACATTGAATGCATCTCTCTATATAAAAGCCAAGCGACCGAATGGTGGAACGACCAGAGGTGGGGTTGGCCAGCCAACTGCCTGTGGCCCCTCCCTCTGCCCCGCCCCTCATCAGCTTCCCCAACCCAATCACTGAAGTGTGACCTTCAGTGATTCTAAGTAAGTAAAAGCTCTCCAGCCTTCATAGACCAGGAGCCTGAATGATGAGTGATCAGGAGGAAAACTGCTCATGGTCTGGACTGTCAGTCAGGTGTCCAGGAGATGTGCCCAGCACAACCACCATCTTCCTGCGTTCTCTCTCCACTGCTTCCTACCAAAGAGGGCAGCCACATCACACCACGGCCTCTCTTTAGAGGGTTTGTCAGAGGGAACTAAACCACATTACCTGTCTAGGAAAGAGGTTTAGAAACGAAAGCTGTAAGTGTCCCTGACACTAAAGAGTCTTTGAAGCTTCAACTCATCTGAAAGCCAACAGCAATTGTGTATACACCCTGCAAAGATCTTTGATACTAATAACTCCCCTGGCCGACTCCACCCCCGATCCACCCCCTCCACCTCTATCAGGGGTGGCCAGACTCCTCCCATGCACTGGGCCTCTAGTCCTATCTAATAATAGACAAACATGGTAATTGACTGTACCTTCGTTATGCCTCCCATTGGCTAATCAGCAAGATATGCAAATTAACCCAACCAAGATGGCGGCCAGCAGCCATGCAGCTGAAGCGAGCAGAAGGCTTGCTTGCTCCAGTGATGGAGGAAGCCAAGGTTCCCCGCCTGCCGCGGCCCGGCTCTGAGCTCCGAAAGCAACAAAGTTTCAATTATAGAAGCTAAACAAATCCCAGATACCTGCTTTCAGCCAGCCGTGGCCACAGAGCTGGAGCGAGCAGGAGCCCGGCTCTTAGCTCCGGTGACAGCAACAAAGTTTCAATTATAGAAGGTAAATAAATACCAGAATAAAAAAAAAAGAAAAAAAGGAGAGGTTGGGAGCTTCAGTTGCCGGCCAGCCTGAAAATGGCCCTCAGTCCCTCACCCAGACTGGTCAGGCACCCCAGTGGGGACCCCCACCCTAAAGGGGGTGTGGCCAGCCTGAAAACAGCCATCAGTCCCTCACCCAGGCTGGCCAGGCACCCCAGTGGGGACCCCCACCCTGAAGGGATGTGATCAGCTGCAAACAGCCATCAGCCCTCACCCAGGCTGGCCAGGCACCCGAGCAGGACCCCCACCCTGATCCGGGACACCATTCAGGGCAAACGAGCTGGCCCCCACCTGTGTACCAGGCCTCTATCCTATACAGTAAAAGGGTAATATGCAAACTGACCCTAACAGCAGAAAGACTGGGAATGACTAGTCACTATGACACACACTGACCACCAGGGAGAAGATGGTCAATGCAGGAGCTGCCCTCTGGTGGTCATTGAGCTCCCAAATGGGGGAGCTCTGCTCAGCCACAAGCCAGGCTGACGGCTGCCAGTACAGCGGTGGTGGTGGGAGCCTCTCCTGCCTCCTCAGCAGCACTAAGGATGTCTGACTGCAGCTTAGGTCTGCTCCCTGCTGGCAAGTGGACATCCCCCGAGGGCTGCTGGGCTGCCAGAGGGATGTCTGATTACCAACTTAGGCCCAATCCCCCGGGGAGCAGGCCTAAGCCAGCAGGTGGTCATCCCCCAAGGGGTCCCAGACTGCGAGAGGGCACAGGCCGGGCTGAGGGACCCCCCCGCCCCTGAGTGCACAAATTTTTGTGCACCGGGCCTCTAGTATATTAGAAAAGAAGATCTAAAATCAATCATCTTAAGTTTCACCATAGGAAACTGAATAAAAAAAAAACAAAGACAAATTAAACCCAAAGTAAGCAGAAGAAAAGAAATCCTATATAATAAAGATGTAATATGGAAATGGTTGTTACATAACAACCAACCATGTAACGACCGGATCATGGATCAGCAGGAGGGTAGGGCAGCAAGCTACAAGCGGGCAACAGAGCTACAGGAGGGGGCAGGGCAGCAAGCTAGGAGGGGGCTGGGGGGAACTACAGGATGGCAGGGCAGCGGGCAGAGAGCTACAGGAGAGTGGCGGTGAGCTATTGGTGCACAGATTCATGTTCAGGGCTACTAGTAATAAATAAAGCAGAAATCAATGAAGTTGAAAATAGGAAATCAATAGAGAAAATAAAAACTAGTTCTTTGAAAATATCAATAACCTTTATAAGCTTCTAGCCAGGCTAATGAAGATAAAGAAAAATAAAAGAGAGAAGACAAAAATTATCAATATAAGAAAAGAAACACAGGCAATCACTACAAATGACATGGTCATCTTTGTCCATAAATTTGATAACCTATATGAAATTTACCAATTTCTTTAAAAACATAATTGGCAAGACTCACACATGATCAAATAAATAATCTGAAAAGATTAGCTTTTGCTAACAAAATGGAATAAACTGTCAAATGTTTCAAAACAGAAGGCACCAAGTCCAGATGGATTCACTTATAAATTATAGCAAAGTGTTAAGGAAGAAATTAACTCATTCTATGAAACCAATAATACCTTAATAACCAGTACCAGAGAAATGTTACATTTATATCTTTCATGAACATAGATGTAAAAATTCTCTTAAAAATGTAAATGAAAGGAGTTTTAGGGGTAAAATAGGCAGGTTTAGGGAGTTTTAGGAATTAGAGGCCCATGGGGGAGGACTGCAAAGGTGAGGGCTTGGAGCTGCCAAAAGGCACACATTCACAGAGAAAGAAAAAAAAGGTGCCAAGATAAGGGGAAAAGAAGACATCCATTCACAGAAGATAGGGAAAAGCCACAGGTTATGGGAGAAAGAGAAAGCAAACTTTCACAGGAAATAGAGAAATGCTGAAAAATAGGAGAAAGAGGAAAACATTTTCACAGGAGACAGAGAATTCTACCACTGAAGGGGAGAGAAAAAGAGGGAAGAACCACAGGGGTTTGAGCTTTGAAGCTGATAAAGTGACTAATAAGAAGGGACTATCAAGAGACCAAGAACTGCAGCCTTTATAAACCTTAGAAAAGGGGCTTAGTGGGTCACCCCCTTGGGACTCCCTCCCCATGTGGGAATTTGTACTTGCTTCCAATAAAGTTCCACCCTTTTCATCTACCATCTTTTGTTCTTGGCTTCATTCTTTGAGACCATCTGGACAAGAACCCAGGAAAGAAATTAACCTTTGCTTACTGCTCAGGAAAAAACCACCCTACTCATTAACATATTAAATCCCACAATGTATAAAAAGAATTTGTGGGACTTATTTCAAATACTCAAGGCTGGTTCAACATTCAAAAATAAATTCATATAATCTATCACATCAACAGACTAAAGAAGGAAAATCACATGATCATATCAATTGATACAGAAAAAGAAGTTAACAAATCCACCACCCATTCATGTCAAACATTCTCAGTAAACTAGGAATAGAGGGCAACTTTCCCAACTTGGCAAAGAAAATCTACAAAAAATCTTACAGTCAACATCACACTTAATGGTAAGAAACTCCTAGTTTTCCCATTATGTTCAGGAAGAAGGCAAAGACCACTACTTTTCAACATCATACTGGAAGTCCCAGCTAATGAAATAAGAAAAGGAAATAAAAGGTATACAGACTGGGAATGAAAAAAATAAAACTGTTCTTATTCATAGATGACATAATTGTTTATGTAGAAAAGCTAAAAAAGATCACCAAAATAAATACTTTCTGTAACTTATTAGTGATTATAGCAAAGTTGTAAGATGCAAGTTAATAGACAGAAATCAATTGCTATACTCTGTTTTTAAAAAACAACTAATCTAGTTTTAAATAAGTGTTTCTAGAGAATCGAAAAAAATAAAAGTATTCATTTTAAAGTAATTTTATGTCAAAATTCAGTGAGATTTCTATGAAAATGAAAAATTATAAGCCAATATCACTTGTGAAAATAAATGCAAAATTCTAAACATAACATTAATAAATTGAATTTAGCAATGTACACATTAACAATATGTCATGACTAAGTTGTGTCTATCTTAGAATTTCAGTGAAACTTAACATTATAAAGTTAATATAATTGATCATATTAAGTGATTATTAGAGAAAAACTCATAATTAGGTCAAGATATTTAAAATAATTTTAAAAATCAATATCCATGTATGATTTTTGAAAAAAATACTAAACTAAAAATTGATAAATTCTTTTAAAAAAATGAACATCTACTAAAAATCTGTACATCATACATATTAGTGAAATGTTAGAAGAATTTATTTTAAAATCAGAAATATGCAAAGATATTTCCTATCACTTGTTTCACACAACAGTGTTCCAGAAACTTTATAAGTGAGAGGTGGTATTGAAAATACTTATGTCTATCTACAAAATCCCATAGGCAAATAAAGAGATTTCAGGAGTAAATTAATATACCAATCAAATTTTAAATACTGCCAAATCATGCTATTACTTAGTAATTTACATACATATGAAAGTTAAAACAGGTCATCATAATAAACACAAACTAATTCATTTGAAGAGAGAAGAATGGAATTGGGAAGGTGAAATTATATTTTTTAGTGTAGAAATCAAAGTTGTAAAATTGTTTTCATTTTGCATGCCTCCAGTATATCTAGAAATCCATCTGCAGCCATCTTCGTATTATGCACGGCCTTGCTAATGCTATAGGAATACCTAATGTTCTTAGGCAAATTAAATAAGGCCACAAATGTATTTGCTTTCCTGTCACAGAGAATTGACACCATTGTCTCCCTCTTGAAACTGGAGAGGCTGTATCCACATTGTCCAACAGAATATAGTCAAACCTCAGTTCTTCAACATCTCCCATCTGGAACAATTCGGTTCTCAACCAAGTTGTTCACAGGAACAATGTATTGGTTGTCAAACCAAAATTTGGTTTTCTTTCTAAAAATCCTTTCCTGCTAATATCCCAGCACGACAAAAAGCATCTCTTAGGCAATAAACAAAGGAGAGAATGCTTTTCTTGCTGGAAAAAATGGATGATTAGCACAATTTTAAAACATAAAGAAGCCATCAAATGTGCTAATGTTGCTAAGGGTGTGAAAGAAGCAAAGATCACAGGCAATTAAAGAGGTAGAAAAACTGGTGTTGCTTCAGATGAACAAAAGCAGTTACCCGGTGACAGCATTTAGGAGGCAGTGGTATCTGAACAAGCAAAGATGCTGCATGCTGACCTGAAAAACACCCCTGAAATGAGTGCTGAAAGTGATTCCTTTAAGGCTAACAGGATGGTGCAATAAATTTAAGAAAAGAAGTGTTTGTTTATAGCTGAACCAGTACATTAGACATGTACTGCATATAAGAAAAGTTAAAACAGGGAATCATTTGGGGGTCTGGAACAGGTTGATTCAATTTACATTATTTCTAACTAGAGCCCCGGTACATGAAATTTATGCACATGTAGGGTCCCTAGGCCTGGCTGGCAATCAGGGCCATATTGTGGGGCGAATGGGGCCATATCAGGGCAATTGGGGGCCCCTGCTGGCACCTGCCTTGGCCAGCCTGGCACCACCCGCTCACTTGTCCCACCCCCTGCCGCCATTACTGGTCTCCTCCCTCTGCAGGGCGACCGGTGGGGCGATCGGGGGGCCCCACTGCCACCCGCCTTGGCTGTCCTAGGACTTGCAGGCTGGGGGAAGCTCCTGTATTAAGTGTCTTCCCCCTGGTGATCAGTGCACATCATACTGACCGGCCATTCCATCAGTTTTTCCGCCATTCGGTCAATTTGCATATTAGGCTTTTATTATATAGGAGGATGGGAAAAGATGATTTGGTTTTCAAACAAATCGTTTCTTGAACAGGCTTCCAAATGAATTAAGTTTGAAAATTGAGGTTCCACTGTATGTTGGAAGTAATGCTATTACAGTTTGGAGCTTTGCTCTTAAGAAACTGGCAGTTTCCACTTCTTGTCATGGGAAGCCCTGAGCAGCTTTATAATAAACTAGAGGCCCGGTGCATGAAATGTGTGCACGGGGGTAAGGAGGGATCCCTCAGCCCAGCCTGCATCCTCTTTCAATCCAGGACCTTTCTGGGGATATCCAACTGCCAGTTTAGGACATCCCTCTCGCAATCCGGGTCCACTAGCTCCTAACCGCTCTCCTACCTGCCTGCCTGATTGCCCCTAACCAATCTGCCTGCTTGCTGATCACCCCTAACCACTCACCTGCCTGCCTGATCGCCCCTAATTGCCTCTGCCTCAGCCCCTGCCGCCATGGCTTTGTCTGGAAGGACGTCCAGAATGATGTCCGTCCGGAAGGTCGTTTTGGCTGTCCGGTCTAATTACGCTTTTATTATTATAGATCTGACTATGCTGAGACTGCTGTGCTGAGACACACATAAGCACTCTGGTGAACAGTCCCAGTCCCAGTTGGGCTAAGCCTTCCAACTGTCTCTGCCAAGAACTAGACTCATCAGTGAAGCCATCTGGGACTCATCAGACCAGCCATTCACAGCTAAATACACCAAGTGGTCTCAGCAAACTCCATGGAGAGTGGAAGAATCACCCACGTAATTTCTCCAAGGTTTCCTGACCCCCCAAATTGTGCTAAAATAAAATGGATGTTGTTTTCAAGGCATAAAATACAGGAGTTGTTCAATAAATAACTGGAAAAAAATCGTTTGAAAATGCTTGTAAATACTGTTGATAAATATTCACTTACCATCAGCCATAAAACAGTTTCCCAGTGTCCTGTAGATGATCCTTTCCTGTCAAAAAACAAGGTGCAATTTTGAATTATTTTTATAGGAATTACTTGCTAGAAAACATTATTTTCCTCTCCCATTTTTTTTCTTATATTCTCTTCACGAGTCATTGACAACCAAACTAATTTCACCTATATGGGTCCCACAAAGCCTTCCGGTTATTTGTATTTGTCTGCTTAATCTCACATTTTGTATTATTTAACACAGCCTGTACTATCTTCATACATCCCTAAAGCATTTTGCAAACAAATGGGGGTAGTTCTGAGGTTGATATGCCATGTAGAAAAACCAGCAAATGCAAAGCCCCTAAAACAGAAAGAACAAATGAAACAAAAGGCATGTGGGCTTGTGGCGACAGGAGACAGAGATGTAGGACAAACTTGCATGGAGAGCATGTTAAAGAAGTTTGCATTGTATGAAAAGCAATGGAGCCCTAGCCTGTTTTTCTCAGTGGATAGAGCATCAGCCCTCAGACTGAAGGGTCCCAGATTCAGTCCTGGGTTCAATTCCAAACAAGGGCACATACCTCGGTTGCAGGCTAGATTCCAGGTCAGGGCGCATGCAGAGGCAACCAACCCATGTGTCTCTCTATCATTGATGTTTTTCTCTCTCTGTGTCTCTCCCCCTCCCTTCCACTCTCTCTAAAAATCAATGGAAAAAATATCCTTGGGTGAGGATTAACAGCAACAACCACAACAAAGCAGTGGAGAGTCTTGGGAAGATTTAAAGCAGGAGCATCCAGGTATTTGCTTCATCACGATCCCTCTGGTCTCTGAGGAGTGCTTTTCCACTTCCTCGCTGCCAGCCCCAGACCTAGAGCTGAATCTGGTTCTCATTTTCCCCAGCCTCATCTTGGTTGGACTCTCTGATTATCTCAACTTGCCTATAAGGCTCTAATCATCTTCCTTGTCATCAGAAGGCTGTGCACTCACACTGCTATTTTAGTATATTATGCTTGATTATAAATAGGGTTGGAACGAAATAGCTACACTCTGATGCTCATTTGATTTTAATCTAACATGCCACTTCGATATTTACCTTATGTTATGTTCTAATTCTCCCCGCAGGGAGTGAGTAATTTCCCAAATCCTCAAATCTAGATGTCCCCAGGCTGACTTTAAAACATGTCTCCATATCATCTACATTTGGTCCTGCAGATGATTAGTTCTTGGCAAGGACAAATATGACTTACAGAGTTCATTATTTTCTCAAACTTGAACAGTGGATAGGAATCAACTACGGGCCATGTGTCCCAATCTTCATACCAGAGCCAAAGCTGACAAGAGGTTTTATTTATTTATTTATTTTTATTTAAGGCATTAGTAAAAGTTTTAGCCCTAAGGAAAAAAAAGGTAAAATGTAAAGGTTCTATAATTTTTAAAAATCAATCATCAGTTTCAATTAAAATTTATTTTTAAAATTAAACTTTGAAAATTAAACCCTGAGGTGAAATTTCCTGTAATTAGTGGAAACTATATTATAATGGGTACAATATGCTCTGAGGTCTAAAAAAAACCTTTCGTGTACAAATATGCACATCTATAGCAACAAGCACATTTTAAACAATTATCTTCCTTTTTATTTAGTGGAATAACTTGCTAGAATACACACTACACAAACATCCACATGCACACAAACACTGGTACATACACATATGGCAGGAAAGAGGTAATCTGAAAATTCTTTAGAATCAATACAGGCAATGGGCCGCCATGGGCAGAGGCTGTATGATTATCGGAGAATTGCATAGAAAGAATAAATCTCCTTGCAGCCACTTAAAATAAAGCACTTCAAAATGTCACAAATAGCCCAGCTGTCCATAGAAAATGGTATATTATTTTATGAGACTATTATTAAGGGAAATTTGCCCAATCCCTAGTCAGACACAAAGGAGGATGGAGATTAAATCCATGAGAGGTCGGATGCTAGATGTTACCTAACATGCTAGATGTTGCGCTCCTGAACCAATGTGCAGCCTGTGATGATGGGAGATGACTGTGAATGATGATCAAATAATCCGACCACTAAGGCTATAATCTCGAGATATAAATACGGGACTCACTAGCACTGAGAAGAGGAAGCATCCCCTCAGTAAAGCCACAGGGGGACTCTCTGATTATCAGGGATCTGGCAGGGGCATATCATCATAGTATGGTCACAGATGGTTTTCATACTGTATTAGCGAGTATTCCACAAAGATGTCATGCGACTGAAGAAAGATTCCCGCTATACTCTGCTTGGGCATGGGTGTCAGAGTGATCATTTTTTGAACTATGGAAAACTTCAATATTACTGGATAATTTAGAAGAGAAGATATGAGCTTACAGGGGAGTTACTGAATATCCTGCTAATGAGGCCGTGGGAACTCAAAAATTGTTTTGATGAGTTAAATGCTTGTGACCAAATATTCATGCTGATTTGGTAAAGCAGTTTACTCAAGCTATTTCAGAAGTGAAATTCTGAATAAAAAAGAAGAAAATGCAAAAAGAAAAATACAATACTACTGTATATGGTCTAAACATATCCCTCTATAAAACAAGTAAGAAACAGTTTAAAGTCCTACAAGGTTAAAAGAAACTCCCTAAGGAGAATATTATTTTTTATTTTCTTTAGTTTTTACTCTTATAAAGTTTTTATTTTTTAAATTTTTAATCTTTATTGTTGAAAGTATTACAGTTGTTCTCCTTTTTTCCCAATTGACCCCCTCTACCCCGCACTCACCCCTCCCAGGCCTTCATCACATTATTGTCTGTGTCCATGTGCTATGCATAAATGCATATAAGTTTCCTGGTTAATATTTTTTAAAGATTCAAGTTATAATAAGAACAAGTTGACACAAATATGCTTTCCTCGTTCCCACCAGTCTCCATTATTATGTATCATATTTGCCTCTTAAAATTTGAGGCTAATCAATTAAGTATGTTTTTAGGGCTAATATGTAAAATGTTTAAAAATCACTCAGAAAAAGTAGTGAATTTCATTCATCAGCATAACTAGTTGACCTTTCTTGCTCTATGTTCAAAGAGTAATATAGTTTCCTGTAATTAGTGGAAACAAATTCCACTCAAATGATAAAAGTAACATTTATTTAATGCTTAGCAATTCCAGATACAAGTTAAGTGCTTTTGTGAATTAATTTATCTCTATCTCACAAAAAGTCGTTTATGATTATCTCATCTGAGATGATGATATTGAGTTACTATGCAGATAGTAAGTACAAAGGTCAGGATTTGAACCCAGCCAGGCTATGCAGAAAATTATTACTGTGGGTAAAGAGAATAAACTGGAGAGAACAGACCACCACTCTGAAGGGTTATGAGATTCTTCGGCATGGAATGAGAAACTATTCCTTTATATAGACTTAATCTAACCTTGTTTTATGCATGTACCTGTTTGAAGATATCTTGTTTAATATATATTTCTTCGAAATAATTAGTTGTATGGTCTTTGAATAATTCAAAGCCAGAGGCTTTGGAGGCCATTTGCCTTTTATCTGTTCACTCACTAATGTCCTTATAAAACAAGCCACTCTCATCAGTGTTGAAACCTGCACTTGCACTAACAACACTGCTTCCCTGCATGACGTTTAGCAAGCTTACAGTATGCGAGCTGAAACAAGAAGGCAGAATACCACCTTGTTTGACCTCAGCTGGGAACCTCAGTGCCCAGCAACTCAAAGTTTTCGCTGCTCTTCACATGTCTGCAAACGAATGTGCAAACAGTGCATCTATTGATTTGGGGGTTGCAAATAAATGTCAGCGAGTACGTAAATATTCAAGTACAGAATCTGCAAGCAGTGAAGATTCACTATATCTCTAATTTGAGCTTCTTTTCTCGTTAAATCTTTATCTTCGGCTACACTTAGCTGCTACTATTTCTGAATCACTCCTTCAAATTCCCCACTGTAGAATCTATACATTGTATCCATTGCCTTAAATGCCTTCATCTGACTTAATGTACATACATCAAGGTCCTGATCATTATTAATTTCCCCTAAATTATTTTTTTAGTTTTTCACCTCTCCAAGAGCTTCTCCAAGCATCTTATAGACCACAGTGGTAGGCAGAATCACAGCCCTCCAAAGATGCTCACGCCCTAACCTCCAGAACCTATGAATGTGCTACCTTATATGGTAAATACGACTTTGCCAATGCAATTAAAGTTACTGAGCTTGAGACAGGTATTTTATCCTGGATTATCTGAGTGGGCACAATCTAATCACAAGCATCCTTAAAATAGAAGAGGAAGAATGTCAAAGAGATTCAAAGAATGTCAAATAGAAGAGGGGAATGTCAAAGAGATTCAAAGTTAGAAAAAGAGGCAGGAGAGAGGCAAAGCATGAAAAAGACTTGACCTGCCAGTGTTGTATCTGAAGACCCACATGAGGGAGAGGCCCATATGCCAAGGACTGTAGCAGCCTCCAGAATCTAGAAACAACCCTTCGCTGACAGCTGCAAGAAGATGAGAACCTCAGTCCTCCAAACACAGGAACTGAATTCTGCCAACAACTTGAATGAGCAAGATCCTCTCAGAGATCCCAGAAAAGAAAGCAGTCCTGCAGACACCTTGATTTCAGTCTAGTGAGACCCATTTCAGACTTCTGATTTATAGCACTGTAAAATATGTACATTGGGAAAATGTCTTTGCATCATATGAGATCATTTTCTGAGTTAATTTTCTAGCTAGTCAATGATTATTTAAGAAAGAAAACTAGTATTGAAAATCTCTCTTATACTACTCACATTTTTTCTATTTACATATTTTATTGGACTCACTGTCTGTATCTATTATCTATTGTGCTATGTTCCAGATGAGTAAGTTAAATCCCCACCCTAAAGGAGCTGGCTGTTCAGTGCAAATTCCAGTTACTAAGATAGAACATGTGTGGTTTTTCCTTGTGAACAGATGTCATACAGTTTGCTCTGAGTATAGAGTATGGAAAATTTTAAGAAATAAATCTAACCATCTTCGTTGACATTTGATTGTTAATGACCAAAATAAGAGATGCTTGCATTTAACTAGGTAAGAAATGACGATGCTGTTACTTTTTGGAGAACAAGAGTGCTATGATCAACTCTTACTTTGGGAAGATTAATCAGAAAGTTTGTATGAAAGATATAGTGCCAAAATGAAAAGAGATTATAAAAATAAATTCCAGGAATTCAAGGCATATGTGGTGGGAATTCTAGCAATGGGAATGGGAAAAAATGGATCCAATGGCAAAATAACACGGAAGTTAGACAAAATGTGGTGACACATTTAATGGGAGAGGAAAGGGAATAGATAATTAAAGAATACTTTCCTGGTTATACATATGAATAAATTAAATATCAGTAACATTTCCAACAGAAATTTGGAAGTCATAGGAAAAAGCTGTTTTGAAAGAGGAAAAATGATTAGTTTTGCTTTGGGCCCAATACCAAATATCTAAATGAGAATGAAAAAAATTTACCTAAGTATTTGGATGTGTTCTCTCTTCTAAAGTGTGTTCTGGGGGTGTTTTACATATGGTTACTTTATGATGTAACATTGATATTATGCTATAGGTATTTGACAACATGACCCTAGTGCAAATTTATCCTCTAAATACTTAGCCAAGTAATTTTTTTATCATGACTGTGAGATACTAAATAAGATTGCTAACTGAACCTGCAGGTATTTTAACATAGACATTAATGCTTAGTGTTTATGACAGTGAATATATTTAAACAATCTAGGAAAAACAATACTATGAGGTATTTTTAGAAAATTGATAGCTATAGAGAAAAAGAAGTCAGGCATTTGCATGCAGCAAAATATTAAGTTCTCCTAATGTGTCTAAATGTATAAAGTTCTTGTTGACAGTGAGTTGATCCAAATCTGCCCTAGACTGTATGCATATGCACATCGGTTTGGCTTTTGAATTTGCAATTTAATGATCCGTAGAGTTACACTGTTTTGTGATATTATTATCATGGTCAAAACTCACATGATAATGAGCTTTGGCATTGTTTTATCGGGTTACATGTAAAAAAATGTTGTGTATCTCTTAGAATTATCTCATTTTATAGTTGATCTGAAATATATGATATCAGAAAACTGAAACATTTCAAATTCATTTTCTTCTTTATTCCTGAAATTGTCATTTATTTCTAATTCTAAAGGGAAAAATAAAGTCAAAAGTATTTATATGTGAGAAATGAGAAGGCAATATTTTCTTTGGCTAATATGTTTTCAGTTTTAAAAAAGTGTCTTATGACAAAAAAGGGCATAGAGAGGCAGCAGGTAATCTCTGAGACATTTTAAAATGCTTCTAAATTAGAATATTTTTGTGATTATTTTAATATATGATTTTATATTTGTCTGACCCCTGGGGTATACATTTACTTGAGTGCAGTAGAGGTAGTATCATCATCAACAAAAGTACCCTTCTCAGCAGGGGGAGGAAATCAAAGCCTTTCTTTCCTTAATCATTAATTTCTAGTTTAATTCTGCTGATGCCATTTATTTATGTGAACATTTTTAAAAATCACTGTAATTCTAATACTGTTCATTAAGTGAGCATTGTCACAGTTGATTGCAGAATATTCCTATCAATTTCCTAAAATATCTCTCAGTAATAATTCTGACTCAAGTTTTATTTAATAATATTTAAGTGATTGAATGGATATAAAAGTTTTTAAATTTGAAGATGCAACTATATGAAAATACTGGTTACATTTATAGGTTAATGCTAACTGGGAACAAGGCAGATTGTTTTTAAAACGTACTTCTTAATTTATTCCTCATTGTATCTCGACTCTTTAACTTGAGAATGCACAAACCACAGCTAGGGAAACACTGCCTAGAAAATAAAATTAACCAAAGGACTTGTATGCATGCATATAAGCATAACCAATAGTCACAGACACTAGGGGGGTGAGGGCACGTGCTGGGGGGTGGCGGTGAACAGGGGGGAGGTCAATGGGGGGGGAAGGAAACATATGTAATACTATATGTAATACTTTAAACAATATTTAAAAAAAGAAAATTAAATCTTATTCTATGGACATATTTTCAATTGTGAGTTATCATTGCAAAAGAGAAACTTTGTTTTTATGACTCAAAATAATACAGCATTATTGAGAACATAAACAGTATGGTTCGATTAATTTTCTAGTAAGACCATGTTCCTGCGTCCCAGCTTATGGTAAGGACATAGGTTGATCGTTGCCTTCAAATCTAATGCCTGCAGTAAGCCAACATGTAATATCAACATCATCATTCTGCAGAGCTGGTGTCAGAGAAATCAACGTGACATAAAACCCATAGGTGTTCCAGATCAATCCCATTGTTTCAGCCCATCAAAATCAGGTCCTAAAATGTTTGCTGTTGAAAAAGGCACTTTGCTAAGTTATATGTAGGATTCAAATTAAAAGTGTGAACTTCACTCTCAAGTAGCTAATAAAGGGTATAAGCTGCCAATGTGTGCAAAAGTAGATAACAGTGAAGAGTTACATGACTCATATTTAATTCAGTATAGTCAGTACAGCAATAAGTATCAAATGCCTTAAAATTTTGTAAAATATTTTACCCAGTCATTTCACTCATGACTCATTATAAATTTAGCATACTCATTATAAATTTAACAAACATTTTTTCATTGGTATGTTAATTATCTTAGTGAATAATAAAAAAAATCAAATTTACAACTAAATAGTACTGATAAAATATGTTTTATCCACAAAATGAAATAATGATCTATATAACATGAAAAAATCACATGAAAATATTCAAAATTATTAAGTTGTTTGCTTTTATATATGAATAAATTAATAGAAATAGTAGATAAACTGATGATAGGAAGATAAATATATCAACAGATTGAAATGTTGGCAGTGAATATCTCTGGGTGGTGGTAATATTTCTTTGTTCTTCCTTATTTTTGTTTTTTTGTTTGTTATCTGTGGCTTCAAAATTTCTTGCTGGAAGTATATATATCATTTCTAACAAGGAAAAGGCAATTGTTAAAAAAAAAAGTATAATTGAGTCAATCTAAACAATATATCAAAATACTCTATATGGTAAAATTTAAAAAAACACTATTCTGTAAATCTTCTACTGGTTTCTATATTAAAAATAACATCAGTTTGGTTGCTCATAAAAACATAGGCTTTGATAAGGTATTGGTATTTTGGTATGTAGAAAAATGGACATTCTAAGTGGATGGAATTCTAGTATAAAATGACAGCAATGGCAAGGACATGGGATTGCTTGGGAAATAGTGTAGAAGAGTAGAGCATAGTGGAAGTTCAACTAGATTAATAGATTGGGGCCCTTTATTTTGGGTTTTAAATACTCAACTGGAGATAGAAGTTTTATCAGATGTGAAATGGGCCCTATCCACCTCTGCAACCTCAGTTTTGGTCAATTCACTGTTCTCATCTAAATCTTATTTCTGCTCTCTGCCTAATCTCTGTTGTCCCTCCTCCTCGGGACTTTATGCACCTCTAGCTTCTGCATCTGAAATTCCCTTTTTGATCACATGGCAGGCTCCTTTTAGTCACTCAGTTCTCAACTTGCAGTTCACCTACATAAAGAAGCCTAGCCTAACTACGCACCTAATTAGTTATAAACTAGCATATCACTGTGTTTTAATCCAACACAAAGCACTTGTTATTAATGAATTATTTTTCATTTATTTGTTATCTTTCTCTTTAGAATGCAATCTCCTTGCAGACAGAACATTTGTCATCCTGTTCACCCCTATATTCCCAGGACCTAGAGAAATGTCCATGAAATATCTGTTGGGTAAAGGAATGAATAGATAGATACTGACCTGTTCCTGACAGAGGAAATTGAGAGATAATATAACAAGGGGGACACAAAATAATTTTCTTTCAAAAAAGAACCCAGAAAGATAATGGCATTGAAATCATTACTATGAGTTCAGCTTAGAGCAACCCATATTATTCTTATTTACATTAGTATATTATTTCCAAAACTCTCTTAAATATATTGTGAAAATTACTAGTTTGATATTTAATTATTTCTTTTTTATTCAAATTGTAAATTATTGGAAAGTACATATTTGAACTGTGCTGGTCTCCTAACACACCTAGAAACATACATACACATGTGTGCCTATGATACTGAAATAGGAATAAGTAGAAATTGCTCCTGAACATTCAGGGACAAAAGGTGAAGTTCAGACACATATAACTAACACATAAAATTAAATCTGAAAAACATGTATATTTTAGGATCAGCTTGAATAAAATATTTACATGAAAAATCACCAGATGAAATTAATTTTCAGAGCCTATTCAGAAGATAATTATATAAATAATTAGTAGATTTAAAATCTTCTGTGAATGAATATTAAAAAGAACTCACAAACCTATTTAGACTGATCAATGTCAGACAATGTCAAAGGCATTTTCATTTTCTGACTATAAAGCATGAGCTTTAGGCTCATGTTAGATATTTTAGAGCTTAGCTATAAACCACCAACATTACGCTTTTTGTATACAGTATTTATTGACTGTCTGACAAAGGCAAAAGTCAAGCTACTGAAGAATTATATTGTTATAGAAGAGTTTCTATGAAGCCTTTGTTTTGGTCTTACTGCAACAACTTGTTTTTCTTGACCTTGATTATAATTCTTTCAATTCCAAAGGAACTCTGTTCTGATAAATTATTATTACACCAAGACACAAAAAATAATGTATCTCTGGGAATATATAGAACACTGTTCAAACATAGGCCCATACTTATCCTTTATATGTACAATTATTTGAAGTGACAATGTGTTCTTAGAACTAAATTGTAATATTTATATTTAAATGCACTACTAAAAAGCATTCTAAACAACCTCCTTGACCATTAATAATCATATATTTTAATTTTCCTGATATTATATCTACTTATACACTCTACATTGGTAAGTTTCTGAATGGTAAGTAAAAAATCAATTTAAAAAGGTACATTTTCTATGAATGTGCCTATTCTGGGTACCTTATTGATCAAGACAGAAAGTATACTAGAGGTTGGCAGGGCTGGAATAAGGAGGAAATGAGGAATTCTTGTTTAATGGGAACAGAGTTTCTGTTTGAAATGATGCAAAAGTTTGGAAAAGAAAAGAAGGGATGCTTGTACAAAAATGTGAATATATGTAATGCCACAGAATTGTACACTTAAAAATGGTTAAAATGGTAAATTGTATATTATGTATAATTTGCCACAATAAAAAAGTATATTTTATGCAAAGCAAATTCTAGAAGGTTGGGGAGGCAAACTTCAAAACAAAAAAGACTTAATGGATCATCCAGCCCCCCAACATGTTCCTTAATTAACAGATAAGAACAAAGGCCCACGTTGATTTTCTGAAATCCAGGCAGTAGCACAATTAAATCTGAATCCAATTACATCCCAGTCCACCTTCTCTTCAGTAAACTTAAATGATCAACCAACTGGGTATCTCAGCAATGCCACAAATGGAACACATTAAAAGCTGAACAAATAATCATCTCTCCAAATCAGCTCTTCATTTGGCATTCTCCAGTTTGACTAAAAAAGTGCACAAAGCCTCCCACAATCAAATACCCGCAAGTCCTACCCCTTGAATCCTCCCCAGTCTCTTTTGACTTTTGCCACTTCTTTTTATTGTCCTGACCTTGCTAAAATCATGAGGCCCCATTTGTTCTTTATTTACATTGTCAAGCCAACCAACATCTGGCCTTCCTGGATTACATTATTATTATTTGACATCACATGAAAACATATTGTACTATTCTAGTCCATTCCAAACTTCCTTCTTTTCTTTTCTCCCTTTATTTCTTCTTCTTTTTTCTTTCTCCCTCTGTTCCTTCCTTCCTTCTTCTTTTTCCTTCCTTCCTTCCTTCCTTCCTTCCTTCCTTCCTTCCTTCCTTCCTTCCTTCCATTTCTTATTTTGCCTGTGAAAATCTTACACATTTTCTGAACCTGACTCTATTACTCCAAAATCTATTTCCTTTTCACATTTTCATGTAAAAATTATGTATAGACTAGAAGCCCAGTGCGTGAAATCGTGCAGCTCCATACACTTGCACATGCCCCGCCCACCCACCCACTGCCCTGCCATGCTCGCAGCCCTGCCCACCCACGTGCGCCCCACCCACCAGCCTGCCACCTCGCTGCGCTCACAGCCCTGCCCACCCGTGCCGGTCTTTGGTTGTTATGGCATTAGGGCCACGGGCTTTATGTATATATAGATTGCCAAGCATGGTACATTGTGTTAGGTTCCAAAAAATTCCATGGTAAACCAGAACAGATGCCAGTCAATCCTGTCCTTACATAGTTCGCAGACAAGTGAAAGAGACTAATGTTAATCGAACTTGAGTGCTATTTCTTTCCCAAGAAAGCAACAGTGTAAGATGCTAAGTTTCAAGGAAAAATCAATCTTGAGGATAAACCTACGATTCTAGATCTTATCAAGAAGGTAGAAATTGGTGTGTATATGAGAGCTTGAGAACTACAAACTCATCATCATTAAGATAAACCAGGAAACAATGACCACTCCCCTTAAGAATGACTAGCAAAAGCCTCTATAAGAGAACAATTTCACACAGAGCTTCCTCTTCTGTACCCATTCTGGCAAGGTGACTGCCAAGGACTGAATGTTTATGTACTCTGAACATTGATGCTGAGGCCCTAATCTATGATGGTATTTGGAGATGGAGCCTTTGGGAAGTAAATAGAGTCAGTTTAGGTCATGATGGTGGGGCCCTCATGATGAAATTGATGTCCCTTTAAAAAGAAAAGAGACATGACAGCTCTCATTCCACCAACTATAAACCAAGAAGCAGGCTCTGACCCTGGCACTTTGACCTTGGACTTCACAGACCCCAGAACTGTGATTATTATCTAAGCCATCCAGTCTATATTTTGTTACAGCAGCTGAAACAGCCTAGGACAATGTTCAAACAGACCTTAAGAAACAGAAGAATTAGAAGAAAAGCCTGTTAAACACAGATCTTCTGTAAAACTGAGAAATTTAAACAGTCAAGTTGCAGTAGTGACAGTTTAAAAATCATACTTTAGCTGTCACAAAAACATCAGATTACTTAAATATGTGGACTAGGAGAGAAATGCATGCCACTACATTTCATCATTGATGTAGACTAGTGGAAATGTTCCCATCCTAGAAAATAGCAATCTTTTCATTTTGTTTCGCAAAATAAGAAAGCACATGCCATATGATTTTTTTTCATTTTCATATGATAATTTTAATTAGTTACACTGGGGAATGTGGCAATATTTCATATGTTTATATACAACAAGGAAATAATGGTAAGCAGAATCTATTTCTTTTTGTAATATAAGAACATTTGCATTGTAAACTTGAGGTACAAACAAAAGGAACAAACTTCCAGTTATAAAATAAATAGTGTGGGGATATAATGTACAGTGTTATGAATATAGTTAATAACATTGTATTGCATATTTGAATGGTGCTAAAAGAGTGGATCTTAAATGTTCTAATCACAGGAAAAACATATTCTTGTAACTATGGTGGTGATGGATATTAGACTTATTGTGATAATTTCGCATATACACCACAAATATCTAATGATCATGTTGTACATCTGAAACAAATATTATTTTATGTCTATTATACCTCAATAAAATAGTTTTAAAGGATGACATTTAATATAAAATATGAGGAACCTCAACACACTAAAAACAAGATAAAAATTTTAAAAATTATTCAAATCTATTTTAGAGTGTTTATTTTCTCTAATAAACCTTGATTAATTATATTCATTATATAGTATATTTTTGAAATAAATTAATAAATATTTCAGTTATCAACAGTATGATGAAATACTATATTTCCCTTTTTTAAGTAATGCACAAAGAATGCAATTATTAGGAGAATGAGAAAAAACAATTGAAAGATTCCATTCTCAGGTAAAGAAGGGCTTCAGAAAGGAGAAAGTGAAATTTCCAGTACCAGCTAAACCGTGAAGCCAAAAAGGAATTAAGGCCACCTAACATTTCTAAATTTCTGAAAGTTTTTAAAACTTTTTAATTGCTCTGTTTGTTACCCTGGTAGCTTGCCTCTCCTCTAGGGATCTAGGTCCTAGAAACCTTTCATCTGAATTCTTCATATGCACTTGGCCTTCAAGGTTCTGTTGATAAGAGGCAGTAGCTGGAGAATAGAGAATAAAAGGAAAAGAGATGCTATTGTTCCTGCTCTGACTGCTGTAGTGGCAGCAGGGAGCAACTGCAGGCTAGGAGAAATGCCTGTGTGCCCCTAACATAGTAAAGATGGCCAAGAGAATGGTAGTCGGGGTCAAAGAGGACTAAAGATCCCAGCAACATCAGCACAGACACTGTCGATGGGACTGCAGGCTTCAGGCTCCCTGCCCTGTGTCAGTGGCTGCAGTTTTAGCAGCAGCAACAGCGGCAGCAGCATAGCTCCGGGAGCCTCAGTGTATCACGTATGAGTAATTATGTATGAGCTCTGAATAAAACTACCTCGCCCTCTTGCACTCTGCTCTACTAATCAAGTCCCTATATTAAGTGTCAGAATTTACCAGTATGATTAACTTCCCAAAGTTCCTCGATTCAATGTGGTTTTAACAATTTTGGGTTGATTGACTAGTACCTGGATTCGACAGTGATTTACATCAAATGAACTTGAGATGCCAGATCTTTCTGATGATAACACAAAGACTGAAAGGCATAAGGAACTGCAAATATAGGAGTACATAACTGTTATGTGCACCCCATCCACCAATCACCCAATTATCTCCCAAATTTGATCACTGCATTAATGAAGGGGAGCCCCTGCCTTCGTAGAAAATCCCATGGTTGCTCTCTGCACGTCAGAGACAAAGGTGGGAGATGCTACCATTGAAATGTGAGTTTCTGGGCTGGCAGAGGCCACTTGGCAGCAGCTGACCCCTGAGGCAGGGTGGTCACAGCTATATAATGGGGAGCTGGTCCAGAGCAGTAGTCAGAATATTTGACATCTTTGGCTGTGGTTTAATGATCATTAGAAAAAAACAGAAGTCATTCTTGTAAATTTTTCAATATATAATTACAGAGAAACACTGGGGCTTGTGCGCAGAGGTTTGGCTTCACTCACCACAATGAAGAGTCATCTTCTCACCACAGCCAGATCACAGATGAGAATCCTCTGAATCTGAAAAAGGCCAGGTCCACCTGAAGGACACTACAATACCATGCCGAGAATGTTCCGTGAACTCTGCTTAAAGCTTCCCTGATGGGACCCCTCTGGCTATTTATCAGGGAAGCTAAATACACACTGGGAGAAGGAAAGAACACACCATTTAGAGATTTATAGACACTGACAGTGATTTCATTTAATCTGAGGACCCAAAATACCGTTGGGATCAATTGGTTATAGTTGAGGTTTATGGGAATTCGGTGATAAACGGAGTTATGTCCTGAGTCTCTCTCTCAGAGTGCCCAAGGGGTTTGGCAACCCAATTTAGGGTAATTTCCCAAGTTTCTGAAAGCAGAGTTGGAGTAAATAAGGCAGTGAGAACCCTTAGTACTTCCCCTCTCTACCAAAATTGTACACCGAAGGCAATAACATGTACAAAGGGAGGGTAAGTGGGCTGGGAGGGTGGTATAAGAAACTGCATTACAATGAACTGAAGCTCGATGCCCTTATCCCTACAGTTTTAGAGAGGAAGACTGGACTTCGTAGAATAGATTAGATTATCAGTCATATGGGAAAAACAACATAGGCTAACGGGGCCCGTGAGAGAAAAGGTGAGCTCATTTTGCTGGTGAGAGACCAAGAAGTGGACCTAGGGGTAAAGCTAGAAGGAGACTGTGGGAGATGTTTCCACAGGCAATATACTTTATTAATGGCCTTGAGCACCAATATACTTACTCTCCATAGCCAATGCTCCAAATACTACCTTTACAATGTTTGACAAAAGTGATAAGTCTATTTGCCAAAAGCCTCTCGTGGGCTGTATTTTATTTCCATTACCAGCCTGTTTTTTCTTCTGTTTTTCCTCTAGCTCAATTTAATTTCCTTGAATAAATTTATTGTGGTCATGTGAAGACAAGCCCATGACATTAACAAATGAAAATAATATAAAAGGACATATGTCTTGTTAGCCGTGTTCCCTCAAAAGACTTAAGGACCTAAGATAGAACTCAGAGCCTTATTGTGATTAAATGAAAACCATCAGAGGAAAAAAACAATTTTAAAATGTCACTCAAGCCATCCCTATTGGTTTCAATTGCCCAGAAATTCAGTTGTATAAACTTGTGGCATAAGGTTTTTGCATCCTGTCATACGGCTGATGTTATAAGGATCAGTCAAGATGTTAGCTATCAAATAAAACACAACATTCCAATTATATCAATAAATATTGTGAAATAAAAAATTGTTGCATCTATGATATGGCATTTATTTGTAATATACTATATGAATTATGCCAGATTTTAAACATTTATTAATACTAACTAAATCATATACATCATAGGTCACTTATACTAAGTCTTTGGCTGCATAATATTAAAAATTGAAACACATTCCCTTTTGGATTTATGCATAATCTTCAAAGAAATAAATGTGAAAATAAAAATTCAGGAAAAAGATTACAAGTCCAACCAACTACATAAAACAAAACTCCTTGGATAATAATAATGAAAGATTTCAGGAAGTTTAACGTATATATCATGTGTGTGCTATAGCTACCTAACTTCTGCTGAATTTTTCTTTTTTGCTCAAACTTAAAGTATATTACTATTGAAAATGTTTG
Source organism: Myotis lucifugus (assembly GCF_000147115.1). Taxonomy (NCBI): domain Eukaryota; kingdom Metazoa; phylum Chordata; class Mammalia; order Chiroptera; family Vespertilionidae; genus Myotis; species Myotis lucifugus. The sequence continues at coordinate 15,237 of NW_005871686.1, read as the reverse complement.
AACCCTTGAAACTAAAATATTTAATGAATTATTTTAAATGTATTATATATAGTATATTATATAGAGGTTTTTTTAATTTTGAGAGAGACTATGTTTTAAGCATCTTATAGGACCTTTCTTATATAATAGCCTATTGAATTCTAACAACCCTATAGCGCAAATATTAATTTTGTATTTTACAACTGATGAAATTAAGTATTTTACAACTGAGGAAAATACAGGAGCTGACATGACTTATTTGAAACAGAAATTTCCATAGAATAGGCAATATATGGACTCTTGTTTCTTTAGAAAACCAGCATTGTGTATATGGTACTGTTGCTTCCTTTTTTAATCCCTGAATTCTGAAAGACACACATACAAAATATTGCAAAGACTATTTTATACATTTCTACAGACATTTTTAAATCTCCTTGAAATGCACCTCATACAATTAATTAGAATACTAACTATTCATATGCCAATAATATTTAGTTCAGATGAATATTTTCTTCAGGAATATTTCCCTAGTATAGCTATTAAAATACATGCATTATCAGATTTAAATATCCCACACGATGCTTGCATATTAGCAATTATTCCTTTGCTAACTGTAGTTATAAATATTCAATCAAAGAAAGATACTGTATAGCCAGCTTTTATGTTTAATGTAATCAAATATATTAATATATTCTGGGATTTAGTAGAATGGCAACAGCAAGTTCTATGATATTTTGTACATATACTCTATTTCTTAAATAAAGGCATAATTTTAAGGAGAATTATGGCTCAAAGGCATTATAGCCTCATTTTATCTATAATAATAAAAGTGTAATATGCTAATAAGACAGGACAGCCAGATGACCTCCGGACAAAGTAGGGGCTGCGAGGGCTGAGGCAGCCGGGGCTGCGAGGGCCAAGCCATTGGGCCTCTAGTTTATATTATAAAAGGCCAGTGGGCAGAACGCTGGAACGCCGGAACAACCAAACGACCGGTCACCAGGAGGTGCATGGAGCACCTCTCAGTTCCCTCCCCCCCGGCCCGCGAGCCACTTACCGTGGCAGGGTGGGGCTCGCAGCTCACGCAGTGCGGTGGGACTCATAACACAAGTATAAATCAAATCCTTTTTAATTGATTGTTACATACCCAAAGGTAAAAGAAGTATTTTATTCTATACATAAACATTTGTGAGGAACCCAGAATAATTTTCTTTACAATCATATATACCTTTTGATAGTATTATTTTACATTTTCTACATAAGACAAATATGGAATCATCATATACTACATATATGCATATTTATGCTCATTAAATTTTTTTAAGTTTTGAGAGTTTAATCAGTTGCTATCAAATGGAACAAGAGCTTTTTTTTTAATTTTAATCCTTATCTGAGGGTATTTTTCCATTGATTTTTTAGAGAGAGGGAAACATCCATGTGAGAGAAACACATTGATTAGTTGCCTCCTGCATGAGCCTGGACCAGGGCCCAGGCAGGAGAGGAGTCTGCAACCAAGATACGTGCCCTTGACTAGAATTGAACCAGGGACCCTTTGGTCAACAGGCCAATGTTCTATCCACTGAGCAAAACTGGCCAGGGCAAGGGCTTTTAATATATCCATGTATCAGGTTATCCCTCTACTGATCCCAATCTTCACCTTTCCTTGTCTTCTCTCCATAACATGGTTTCTATGTTAACTGTTTTTTGTTTTTGTTTTTTTTCAAAAAATACACAAATATACAAACAAAAAACCTCTGATCAATGACTTTCAAGTCAAATTGGAAACATTTTCTTGATTTAAAAGATGAACTGAAAATAAAATGAGGGGATAAGACATTTAACAAAAGGCATTTCCTGGAAGTACAGGCATAGATATGAAAGGTTCTCAAATGTTCAGGACCTTCCAAGACCATGTAGAAAAAGACCTTTATAAACTGTCAGGTGACTCCTTCATATCCCGGGTTCTTTTCTGATTGAATGAGTCATTTTAAAATCCCTGTGCACTCCCCTTTCCCTCCTTCCGCATCTTCCAGGTTATAGAAATAAATTGAGTTGGCTAACATAGGTAACCAACTCACCTCAACGGGAGCTGGTTTGCAAGTAGAATATTTTTACTATTCACGAGAACTAATGTCATGATCAGGAAATAGATCAACCAGAAACCTTTCCTTAAAGCACCGCCAGGGTGAGTTTAAAAAGAAACTTAAGTTTCCTGTTCTGTTCCTTCCAGTCACTTAGTATTCATCAGTAGTGCTAGGTTTTAAAATCTCTTAAAAGATGACCTTGTAAGAAATGATTTATAATTTAAAAATTCATTAAAAAAATCACAGAAGCCCTGAACTCTATGTATGACACAAAGTAATATGACTTCCCTAGAGCTGTATATACAAAAATATCGTTTTAATACACTGCATAAATATTAAATTTCTATCTCAATAAGAGGTATCAGATCTAAGTGTGCTGCTTTGTTACGCATAAGCTGCTATTTTATTGCTTCGATTTCCTTATCAAAGATAATCTGCACATAAATGACAATAACAAGTGCCTTTAGTTACAAGCAGCATATAGTAAATACTCATTATTCAGCATGAATACTTGCCTTTACCCTCTGTTCAGCTATTATTAGTCAAGAGTCCCTAGTCACCAGAGTATGTATCTGCTGTTCACCAAAGTGAGGGCTTCACATTGTGTATTCTCAATAGGTGTCAGGATACAAGAAGCTCCTCAGCTTTGTGGCAGGATCATGTTTACTGCATCCTGTCAGGGAGTGAAGGGAGGTTGTTCAGCCAAGACCTGCCCTTGCAGCTTGTCAGCTGTTCTGTTTGAATATAGGGTGCTCCAGATCAGGCACTGAGTGTCACATGGGCTTGAGGGACATAACTAATGAAAAAAATCAATGGCTAGTTGTTTTTCAAATGTCAGGGAGAACTAAGAAAATATCTAAAATGTCAAAATGCGCTTGAGATAGGATATAGCCATCCACAGGCACTGAAGTAATTTAGGGTTTCATACACAAAAGCCCTGGAGCAGGGCAGGGCGGTGGAGTCCTCAGCAAGCTCTAAGTCTGTAGTCTGTGAATTACTGCATTTGGTTCTGTTTCCAAAGTTCTCAAAGAAATGCAAAGGCTTTAAAGAGGAGAGGCAGCAGCAATCACAGTGCAATGACCTGAAGTCTAAATCTATAATAATAAAAGTGTAATGTGCTAATTAGACCGGACATCCTTCTGGACGACCTTCTGCTGTGAGGGATGCCTAGGTCCCGGGTGCCTGCGGTGGCTAGAGGGAATCCAGGGTCCTGGGTGCCAGAGAGAAGTTGGTACCAGCAGCAGGGGGAAGGAAGGCCTACTCTTGCATGAATTTCATGCATCAGGCCTCTAGTAAGGCAATAAAGGAAGAAATTATGAGTCCTCCAACTGTTCCACCGGGTCTCTTGAATGTAAGGAACAGAACCCCTTTCACCTGAGCTTGACGGAAAAGTAGGTTCCAGCCCAGCCATCATGGCTCAGTGGTTGAGCATCTACCTATGAACCAGGAGGTCATGGTTCGATTCCCGGTGAGGGCACATACCCAGGTTGCAGGCTCAATCCCCAGTAGGGGATGTGCAGGAGGCAGCATCATTGAATCTCTCTCATCATTGATGTTTCTATCTCTCCCTCTCCCTTCCTCTCTGAAATCAATAAAAATATGTTTAAAAATAAAAAAGAGGTTCCAGGGCACAGCTGGAGATGTCATGGATCCAAAAGCCCAGGCTAGCTTCCTAGGACCTGGAAAAGGAATGCTACCACAGACCAAGGATTCACTTAACCTAATTTGCATTCGCATTAAGGATGGTAAACAAGAGGGCTTCAGGCAGGAACCCATTAGCTGGATTCCCTGTGTACCAAGGTTTCTGAGTCACTAGTAAAATTTGTCTGCCATGTGTGTTCTCTTCCTCAACTACCTGTGAATTGCCCATTCTCACTTCCGAAATCTAAGCTCTCATTCCCCTCTCTTTTTCCTCTGTCTTATATAACCAATATTGCCTCACTATCTTTTGAATTTTCATGGACCAATCATGCCTATGTAAATCCCCCATGTTCATGTACTAAACCTTGATTTTCCTGCTAATTTGTCTTTGTTAATTTGGTTATTAGCCCACCCTAGAAGAACTTAGGAGGTGGGAGAAAAGTATTAATATTTTCAGCACCCACAATACTGTTAACTGGCCACAGTATTTGACTATAATGATTTCCATGTTAGATCATCTGAAGGGTTTGCCTAGTCTCCAGATGAATCCCTCTTTAGTTAGCTGAGGCAGGAGAGCGGATTCCTTCCATTGTTCCTGAGAATCGGTCTTGAGTAGGGAGGAGGGGAGAGTTCTCCTTTCAGGGTCTCGTAGCTGCAATTCTGTCAGCATCCCAGATCTTTCCATCGGTGCTGAGCACTTCCTGAGAGCCTGGGACTCACTACCATGCTGCTCTGTGTCAGGCACATGTGCCTGTCCAAGAGGATTTGCTGGTGATAAAACTCTCATAGACTCTGCTCATATTTTAATTCTTGGGGATTTTGTAAAAATCCAAAATCAGTTATGTATTTCCTACTGAAGCATGGTAGCAACCATGTTTGGGTAAATGTTTAATATTTTAACCCTGCTGACTTGGCTTCTGTCATTATTTGCTTGCTAAAATAATAGAAGAGTTATTTTGATTTTCTGAATTATATAAATCATCCCATTCGATTGAATATCTTATTGATTGTAATGTGAATACCCCATTGGTTGTGGTCATGCTGGTTTAAGAAAGCACATTCTTCTGTACCTGGGAACCAGGACAGCACAATTATCCTAAATTGCCTCAGTGGCCACAGATAATGCGTTCCAGTTGACTCAGTGGTCCCAAGACCAGGACAGCGCAATTACTCTAAATTGCCTCGATGGCTCCAGATAATGTGTTTCTGTTAACTCAGTGGTCCGAAGACCCAAAACTATAATTAATCTTTGTAGATAACTAATCAGCTCAATTTTACTTCTCTAACTGCTTTTTGCAAACCAGGTCCCTCATTCCAAACCCAAAGATGTAATCGATACCTTTGTGATTTTTGCCTATATAAATCTGGTGTTGTGGCCATCTTATCACTACAAGATTTGAGAGAGCGAAATGCCCCCTCGTAGTCCCGGATTTGCAATAAATGTGACTCCTTAATTCGACTTCTTAAGGCGTCCTTGTGTGATTCGCGGGGTACATTACAACACTGCCACCCTCTTTATTAGAGCACCACCTAACCAACATTTATTAACAACCTCAGCTGACTCCAAATGATGGAGTCTGCGGGGATTTGTAGCCTGGCAGCCCACACACCCTCCTCCCAAGACTTCTCAAGAAGAGTTTTCCAACAACACAGGGAATCCTGCTGATCCCAGATACTGAGCTGCAATTTCCAGGAAGTTTTTTCTTTCATTGTTTTTTTTTTTACATGAAAGCATCAACGGGAACCTAAAACACAGCACATTTGGGACATCAGCTTCTGTTGGCAAGCTGCATTTTTGTACCTGAACTTCAATGGCCTTGGAGTGCTAGCAACCAGTAGAAATGGCTTCATAAAGCAATTTTATGTAATTATTTTCATTTTTCATGGTCTGCTTCCAGCCAAGCAGCCCCAAAACAGGAGTGTATCTGTGTTCTCAATGTTCTTACAGCCATAAGGAGTAACCTGAAAGAACAATAAATACCACCAAACTGATACTTTCCTAAATACCCAATTCTTCTCCCTAAGTAATGTTATTCTCTAGATTCTAAGTTTGTGTTAACATTTTTCTTATCACATATCCAGGAACTGAAAGCTTTCTTCCTGGGCGAAGGCTTCTCAGTGCCTTCTTCCAGCCATGGCACCTTAACCAGGCTCTCAAATGCTCTAAATGCTATTGCTCACCACCACACTCATAGCTCTAACGGTGTGTTTTTTTCCCCAGTATAAAATCTTTCATTACAAGGAGGAAAAAACACTAAACTTTGACAAAGTAAAAGTAATAGTTTTGTGTGTGGAAGCAGATCTCTAAAACCTTCCAAAGGATGGTAATGTCAGGCCTGCTGCAAACTCAACTAAAAGAACAGGTGCTTCATTGGAAAGTGGGGGCACGCCCACCCTCCACCAGGGAGGGGACCTTGTGGTATCTGTCACCTCTGTCTGTGTACATGTGCATTGGCTCCACTCCCCTCTCCCTCTTGACAGGCTTACTTAGCTTTTTCATTTCCCTGCCTTGTGGTCTTTTAGATTAAGCTCTGGCTGCTCCTGCTAGTCTGCGTCTTTAGTTCCCATTGCTGAAGACACCGTGTGACTGTGAGACAAATTGTTGAAACAACAGATTTGCTCAGGACAGTCCCCAAATGGGTTCCTCTTAGATCACTTCTCTACTTTGAACCAGCCTGCTATGACAAATACTTAAATTGTATTGGTTTTAATACAGCTTAGAAAGGTAAAGGGTGATGTAAGATACTTATCTAGAGAGTGTTCCTGAAAGTTACCACCAAAGACCAGAAGATGAGGGAACCGAAAAGTCAGCATCTCTGATTTATCCACCTTGTTCACCCCTTTATAAAACATTGCACTTGAACAAATAATTCTAAGTTAAAAAAAAAAGTTTGAGAAACTCAATCTAGTCCCATCTTGTTTCACTCAAAAGTATCTTCACTTTAAACAATGGTGTTTAGGGACACTTTGTAGAAGGATATGGTTATTTTTATTTTCTTTTACAAACTATTGTTTTAGCTCATTCATATATCTAATTTCTTCTTGGATGTATTCTATATGTTTAGCCTATATAATCTGGGTAATAACTAACAATATTCCTTCTCAGTGTACTCCCTTTTCAGCAATATAGTCCAAGCACAGATATATCACTGAAACCCAGGAGAACATTTTTTTATTTGGTTTTCAATTTTATTGGTGATGATAGAGAAGTGGCCCCTACATTGGGCATTTTATTAGCTCAAATCTCAAGAGTAAATCTCCTTGCCATTTTATCTACTAAGTTTTTTAATTTGAAAAATAAATTTTTATATTCCAGAAAGTAATTTTATGTGTATTTTTAATTGAATTTATTGGGGTGACATTGGTTAATAAAATTATATAGGTATCAGGGATACAATTCTACAATGCATTACCTGCCTATTGTATCTTGTGTTTACCACCCCCAGTCTCCTTCCATCATTATTTATCCCCCCTTACACACTTCTACCTCCCTTCACCTTCCCCTACCCTCTGGCAACCAACATAAGGTTGTCTGGGTACATAAGTTGCTTTTTTTTCTTCGCTTAATCCCTTCACCCTGCTCACCTGTCCCCATACCTCTCCCTCTGACAGCTGTCAGTCTGTTCTCTGTATCCATGACTCTTTCTCCACTTCATTTGTTTTATTGTGTTCATTCGATTCCACATATAAGTGAAATCACCTGGTACTTGTCTTTCTCTCACTGGCTTATTTCACTTAGCATAAATGCTACTTTTTGCTGTCTCAAAAAGTAAAATTTCTTACCTATTTTATGGCTGAGTAGTATTCCATTGTGTAAATGTACCACAGTTTGTTTGTTTTTATCCACTCCTCTACTAATGGGCACTTGGGCTGCTTCCAAATCTTAGCCATTGTAAACAGCCCTGCAATGAACATAGGGATGTATATAATACTTTGAAATTAGTGTTTCTGGTTTCCTTGGATATACTGTATTCATAAAAGTGGAATTGCTTGGTCATAAGGCAGTTCCATTTTTTTAATTTTTGAGGTAACTCCATACTGTTTTCCACAGTGGCTGCACCAGTCTGCATTCTGACCAATAGCACACAAGGGTCCCTTTTTCTCCATATCCTCACCAACACTTGTTATTTGTTAATTTATTGATGATAGCCATTCTGACAGGTGTGCAGTGATATTGTGGTTTCAATTTGCATTTCTCTGACTGTATTCTTGCTTTTGTTTACCACTTTCTTTCTATAGAAGATATTTTTCTCTTCTGAAATTTCCTTTATTTTTTTCCTGTATGCGAACATCTTCCTTGTCAGTAAGAAGGAAGGTGGCTTTTCAGATACTCTCCTAAGAATTGCTTCTGAATTGTGCTGCCTCACATTTTTTCCTGGCATTTTGTAGAATAAACAGCTTGGCTGCCTCTTTATGTCAATGTGACATATTTATAGACACAGCTTGTAGTCCTTTTATAGATCAAATTTTATTTTAAAACAAGAAAAATAAATGTACAAAGAAAATTTCTAATTAGATCTCTAGAATTTGTTTGCTATAATATGACTACTTGCTCTAAACCTAATGGCCTATGGTCATAGTTTATTGACTTGGATGTTTGTTTTGCATTTTTCTAGAATTTGGAAATAATTACTTCTTATATTGCTTTGAGTTAGAATAAATTGTACATGTATGAAAGACAAACTTCTGGTCATGGTCACTAGTGCTTTCCAAAAATGATGAGCAGCCAAAAAGATTCTCATAGATTTATCTATTCAGGATGAATTATTTGACTTTTTTTTCTAGATTGGAAAATACAGTTTGAAGAGTCGATAAGATATTTTTAAGGCAATGTTTCCATTTCACAGTTTCACTTTAACTACAACGTTTTAATTGGAAACTTTTAGGTGAAAAAGGCTGAGGAAGAGATTAGCAAATGATGCCTATGTGTTTTCAAATATTAATTTGACTATCTATGATCTGCTCCCACTCATTCAAATGAAAGGAGAATGCCTCACACACTACAAAACTCTAACTTCCATTAGTAAAATATTATTGTCCTATGCAAACCCTGTATAGCACTAATGCCCAGAAGCTAAGATTAGGAAAGCATTACCATAGAAAATCCAGTGCTATATTTATCACAGAGAGTATACAGATGTCAAATGTAATGGTGTTGGGCCTAAAAAGATTTTTTAAAATCCTGTTTTTCACTTCTCTATTAGCATTATAATGCTACCAGAAAGAAAAGAATCTGACAGCTACATTATGGATTTATGCAAATTACTTACCACAAACTAAGCAAAATAGCAGACACCTTTATACAAGGGGAAAATGTTCCTAAGCTGGTGCACTAGAATTCTTTTATGACTGCCAAAAACCATACTCTGTGAACTCTTTCTTGATTTAATTTGGAATAATTCCCTCCAAATATAGAAGTCTTCATATTAAACTATCAACTACAGTGGCCTACTAAATGCCAAGCAAACATTCTCTATTATACTTCCTTTCTGATTATATGCAAAGAATTAACTGAAAAGAATTCCCTTCCACAGTGTATCAAGATTTTAAGTATTAACTATTAATGATGTTTGAGTTTTAATTGTTTTTCCCTTTAATCAATATTTAGCTATCTTACACTGTATAAAAAAGTTAAGATCTACTTCAAATTTAGTGCCTTCCACTTCAGAAAGCTCCCTCTCCTCATAATATGATACAGAATAAATTAAACCTCATTGATTTTCATTATAATTGTAGTCTATTGTGTAGCCTTCATCATTATGTCTTTCATTCGCTCTTTTTCCTCGCCTAGGTAAATGACAATACTTTCAATTGTTTATTTAATAAGTTCTGAATAAAGGGCAATCTTGTGGTTTTTACAGGCCTTTTCTATTCTCGACTTGTTTAATCAATTCTTTAAAAGTTAATATAAACAAACTTGACCACTGCATTCAAGATGAAACTTATTTTGACACAGAATTTTGATTGCTTTTTTATTCCGGTAATAAGATTGAAAGAGATTAATCACTGCCAGTTAGAAATTTGTTTAAAAACTGATTATATAAGCAAGAATATTTGAGATTGTGCTATATGGATTATCCTTCCCCAAAAGATTAAAGCTGACTTAATTCATTGGAGGAAAAATCTGTTTCACAATTATTTAATAAATTATACTGTACATTTTTAATATATATTATGTAACTAGAAACAAGTTTTAATTTCCTATCAAATATAGTTAAGCTAGTGACAGATTCATGCACATTGAAAGGAAATTAATTAGAAGGTGGCCGGTAGGGCGGGACTGGGCGAGATGGGCCGGACACACCCTGGGGTCAACCTCCCATGGACACTCAATGGCGTTTACAAAGTGAGTGGGGTAGCCTCCGGCAGATGGGGTCCCTCGGCCTGGCCTGCAGGGATTGGGCTGAAACCGGCTCTCCAACATCCCCCAAGGGGTCCCAGAGTGCAAGAGGGCACTCTGCAAAGTTGCTGTCGTACAGGGTGGGGAACACAAAGGCAAGTGTGCAGTAAACCAGATTCAGGGCCGACAGTGCCCCAGCAACAACATAACCCACAGTCAAAGGTGGAATCACGTGGCCCCGAGAGAAATCGGGCCCCCTCCTCTCTGGTTTTGGGGCAAATCACCCAAGAACTGCCACTGCCAAGTCACTACAACTCGGCAGCTCCTACATTGAGCATCTTCCCCCTGGTGGTCAGTGCGCATCATGGTGACTGGTCAGACGGTTGGACACTTAGCATATTAGCCTTTTACATATATAGATTACCAAAACTGTTACTTAAAAAAACTCTACTTTTAAGTATTAAAAACAAATTAAATCTTGGAAAATTAAGAATCCAAGTTCTAAAAGATTCTAATAATGTTGTTTAGTATATAAGTATCTGTTTCCTTAAATAAGCCCCTAAAAACTTTCACTGTAGGTTTTATAGAAAAATTTATCATTTGTACTAATATAAAGTGGTACCACCCCCATCATATTTTGTAGTAAGAAGCTGAGTAAATTAATGAATTCATGCACTTTAGTTTGTAAATCATCTATAATAACAAAAGCATAATACGCTAATTAGACCGGACGTCCTTCTGGACATCCTTCTGTCATTCCGTATGAAGCCAGGGCTGCGAGGGAAGCCCAGGTCCCAGGTGCCAGAGGGAAGCTGGTGCCGGCAGCTGGGGGAAGGAAGGCCTACTCTTTCACGAATTTCATGCATCGGGCCTCTAGTGTCACTATAAAAGAACAAAATTTCAATAGAGTGAATAAATTTAAAGAGCTAATTGGCTTTATTGAATGATTCATAAATCAGGTCACATTTCAAGTAGTAAATAGAAAGGTAGTCTGAGGAGTTGTACAAAAGGAAGGGCTTTATAGGCAGAAAGTGGGAAGAACACGAAAGTTGAAAGAGTATATTATTTTAGGCAAGATAACCTACCCTGAGTGGAAAGCAGGGGGTCTCATGAGGCAGATGACCTCACTGATGCAGACCAGGAAATCCCCCAGTAAAACAGCAAGTAGGTTAGGTGCTAAGTCTTGGTGGGGTTTATCACAGTGATTCTGTTTTGAGTCTGGTTTTTTGTTTGTTTGTTTGTTTTGTGTTTTTTTTAACATACCCTAATAATAACATAGAATTTTTTTCCCACTTCAAGTGAATAGGTTGCAGTGTTAATAGTCTAATGCTTTGTTCCTTAGTCAAGAATTCATAAACTTTAAGTTCTTTAAATATCTCCCCTACAAAATATTGTATTTTTATACTTTAGGAATAGATAACTTCAAAAAAATAGGTTTAAATTTATTTTAGTTTGGCTTTTGGTACAAATAGGAAAAGATGCTAAGGTATATGTTCAGAATTCTGGGGGGAAAGTATGAGACTCAACAATTTAAGAACTCAAATATTAAACCCATTAAAGCTGATATTTTTCTTTATAAAATATGTAATACTTCACATGCCATAGAGCAGAAACTTAGAAAAAATTCCAGTTAAGCATATATATATATATATATATATATATATATATATAATATATATATTTTATAATTTTAACAATATTAAATAAAACCTGACCATATTTATTATTTGTCTATCTAGAAAACTGTATTCTCTTAAATATATGCATAATTAACTTTAATGGAGCTAGATTACATTTCAAAGTACAACTTTTTGCCTGTTGTAATACTGTTCTTATCTGGTGCATAGCAAGATGATTTTCATTGTTATTTTTATTTATTTGGTGCTGTTTGATGAGGAAAATAAGACATTTTTTGGGGGGATACCAGCAGCCTGACTCTGTACCTAGTTAATCAGTATATTCCTGTTAGCCTATAGTCTAGTCACTGCCTCTTCCTTAATTATCTGGTCTTGTAAGACCTATTTACCTAAATGCTCACATTTTACAGAGGCCATAAACCATGAACCATACACAACCTCTGGAGGGGGTTATCAGCGCTGGTGCCAGGCCAGGCCTTTAGGTGTGGTATCACGGCCCCCATCCCAACACACGGGGCTTTTTGCAAAGCCCACGAAAGGTCCGGAGATCTGATCCATATATGGGGGACAAAGAAACCAAAGGGTATAAAGAGAAAGCTTCCTCCATATTGGCTCACTCAGGATTTGGAGAACTGACTGCCTGAGTCATTGTACTAGTACGTGTGAAACATCTGGAAATAAATGGGTTTTTCCTGTATCTCCAGGTACTCCTGTGTATTTTTTGGTCGCCTGGTAAATTCTGTAACAGTTAAGATATTTTGTTTTTGATGGGGAGTAGTGAGGGAAAACTACAGAGAATATTTTCCTTCTATGGATAAAGCTGTCATTGTAGTTTCCTACCCTTTTCCACTTAATAGGAATTTTCTGGGCCACTCTGTTGTTTAAGGTCTCTGGTGAAATCACACACTCTTCAGTGTTTGACTGTTTATTTGGCTTGGCTGCCACTGTGGGAACAATTTAGATTGCTTGAAGAATGTGCCCAAAATAATGAGAATGATTGACAGTTGAGTGAGATTAAGAATCCCATAAAAGTAAAAGAAAGGTGAAATGTATTTTTTATACCTTTAGGCTTCTTCTTCTTCTTCTTCTTTTTTTTTGTTTTGAACATTTGAACAGTTATATACTGAATTCTCATTTAGTCTTTAATTAGTTGGATTCTCATTTTATGTGAGTAAACCACAAAAATGCACAGAGAACAAAGCTACCTTTCTAAGAAAAATGTATGCCTTTGTCAGGGAGCAGAATTTGCCACCCTGAAATATGTCTCTTTAGTATAAGGAATATTTTATGCTGGTTATTTTTAAGAAAGAACAGACATGGGAGAAACTCTGAAAAACCATAGAAGTTACCCTTTATAAGAGACATTTCCTTGTACAAGGAAAACCTCCATTTGTAAGGTGTCTCATTTGCTGTACCAGGAAAAGGGGAATGACTCAATCTCTAGAAACTCCTATTAATGGAGAAAGTAAAGATTTAAAGTCTTCTTTAACCACCTAACCCTTATTAATGAAAGGTGTTTTAGGGGTAAAAGAGGCTGGTTTAAGGAGTTTTAGAAATAAAGAGGGTCCATCGGGGAGGACTGCAAAGTTGGGGGGCTGGAAGCTGCAGAAGTCATACATTCACAGAGAGAAAAGAGATGCCACAGGATAAGGGGAGAGGAAGACACCCATTCACAGAAGACAGAGGGAAGCCACAGGGAGTAGAGAAACCAAAGGAAGAAAGAGGAAAACAGATTTTCACAGGGAATAGAGAATTCTACCACAGGAGGGGGAAAAAGAGAGGGGGGGCCCATGTGGGCTTTGAGCTTTGAAGCTGTTATAGAGACCAGAGGGGAATATCAGGACACAAAGAACTTCAACCTTTGTAAACCTTAGGAAAAAGGGGCTTAATGGGTCACTTCCTTGGGAACCCCCTCCCTTCGTGGGAGTCTGTGCTTGTTTCCAATACATTTCCACCTTTTCATATACCACCTTTTGTCCTTGGCTTCATTCTTTGAATCCACCTGGACAAGAACCTGAGAAAAAAAATCACCTTTGCATCCTTCCCAGAGGAAAACCTGGCATTCAGTTTGGTTTCCACGTTTCATTAATATACTTTTCCTGGTAACCTCCCATAACCGACTCTCCCTACCCTCAACATCTTATTTTTTATTCATTTATTTATTTATTTTTATTTTTTAGATGAGGAGGATATTTAAGGTGATGGTTTTAACCAGTTTGGGAGTTACTCATTTTTCCTTGGTCTCTCCCATCTATACCTGTTAATAAACTTCTGGTTGTTTCCCCCTTTTAATCTGTATTATATTAATTTAATTAGTAGACCAGTCAAAGAACCTAGAATGAAAGAATGGAAATATTTTTTTTTCTTCCTGTCATCTTCTCATTCTTAATTGAATGGTAAGTATTGTTAAAATAAATAATAAATAAATAAATAAATAACACATTTAACTGAGTACATTTGAAGACGTGAATATTAAAAATAAAAAAACATTTAACTGAGTAAATATGAAGATGTGAATGTGGAAGAGTTAGCATAGGTAGCTGGTTAGTATTAATAAAGGAAGGGAGCAAATAGAATCAGACAGTAAGCCTAATAAAGTAGAGAGCTGAGTCAGACATTAAGCTTGAGTTATTAAAAAGCTATAACATTCACAGCTCCCCAGGGAACCAGGCCATCCTCCCTGGAGGGGAACTAATCCCACCAAGTGGGCTCCCCAGGAGACAACCAGCCAGTATCTGGGATTGTGCGGGAAAGATAAAACAATGAAGGGAAAATTCCTCTGCTGGGATCATGCATAGTAGGAGTGAAGAAGGCCTGCCTGTCTAGCCTGGGAGAAAGATCGCATTGGATAGGAGGAGGACCCCGCACAAGCCCACAAAGGGCCAGGAAAGAGACTGGTTAGCTTAAAAAAAAAGCCTCTCACCCTAACCGGTTTGGCTCAGTGGATAGAGCATCGGCCTGCGGACTCAAGGGTCCCAGGTTTGATTCCAGTCAAGGGCATGTACCTTGGTTGCGGGCACATCCCCAGTGGGGTGTGTGCAGGAGGCAGCTGATCGATGTTTCTCTCTTATCGATGTTTCTAACTCTCTATCCCTCTCCCTTCCTCTCTGTAAAAAATCAATAAAATATATATAAAAAAAGAAAAGCCTCTCTCTCCCAAGTCAGAGGTAATATGATCCCAGTTTAGCAAAGGTCTGTCTTGCTAGCACTTGTTCCTCTGTGTGCTCATCTGTCTATTCATTTGGGCGTTCCCTCTCCCCCAGCCTTGGAGGGCCCAAGCTTGAGCAGGGCCTGGGCTCAGCAGTGCTGTCTGGGAGCTGAGACTATGCTGGACTACTGGAGTGCAAAGTGATGTGGTTCCACGTAGGCTCACCAGACCCAGGATTGCTCCCACAGCGGGACAGAGATAAGCCGCCTGGCTGTGGATGAGGCACTGGGTACCTGGGGATAGTCCTTTGTGGTTGCTCCAACTTCAATAAACTTTACCACTACACCTTATTCTCCCACGGGTGGGTTCCCAAAATGCTTCACTTGGGAAATCTCGGGAAAAACCCTC
>NW_005871685.1:362245-373299 GCF_000147115.1 Myotis lucifugus | reverse complement strand
AAGGGGCTTTTCTTCCTTTGACAACAAAAAGTAAAACAATATAAATTTAAATCTCTATGAGAAACTGTGCTTATCTTTTTAAAATATATTTTATTGATTTTTACAGAGAGGAAGGGAGAGGGACAGAGATAGAGAGTTAGAAACATCAATTCACCTGTTTCCTGCACAAATCCCTACTGGGGTTGTGCCGCAGCCAAGGTACATGCCCTTGAAAGGAATTGAACCTGGGACCCTTCAGTCCACAGGCCGACTTTCTATCCACTGATCCAAAGAGGTTAGGGTAAAACTGTGCTTATCTTGTGCAGTAATATGTTTCTAGCATGGATGCATTTTCAAGCACCTGTGTCAGGATAGCCTGAAAGATTGTCCATTTCTACTTAATACTTGTTTTTCCTACAAGACACCCAACATGAAAACTTTGCCATGACTCTTATTGCCTCACAGAAAAATTCGTCTTAGTCTAGAAGAAAATTCAGTTTTGACTTTTAGTGCGTAACAGAAACTGTTTTTTGAAAGCCGGTGTTCTTTTCATTTGTAAATAAGGGTGCTTGGAATGGAAATAAAGGATGTTTATGTGTATTTGTCAGAACAGAGTCCTCAAAATGCAGGTGCTCCTTCAAAAAAAGGGGGCAAACAGGAAATACATTATTAATAGTGGATATTGAGGTGCCTGGGATAATGACACACCCAGAATTCTATGGGAAAAACGGCTAAGAATTGAATGTGTTGAAAAATGCTCTGGAAAGAAAAAAAAAAACAACAGAAAAAACACACAAACTCGATGAAGATCATGGTGAGGCTGTGTCTGGGCCGTGTGCCCTGAGGCCATCTGAGAGGTCAGAGAACACACATCAGAGAACAGTGGGAATCAGTGCTTCATGTCCCAAGACCAGAAGGATGACTACACCTCAGTGGGTGGCAGGACCCCATCACTCAGAGACCAAGAGCGAGAGGCCTCATCTCAGGGGAGGCCGGTGACGTCAGGGTGCAGTTAAAGTCATAAGTCTTGTCACAGA
The DNA here is from genome assembly GCF_000147115.1 of Myotis lucifugus. Classification (NCBI taxonomy): domain Eukaryota; kingdom Metazoa; phylum Chordata; class Mammalia; order Chiroptera; family Vespertilionidae; genus Myotis; species Myotis lucifugus. The sequence goes on along the minus strand of NW_005871685.1, from coordinate 372,283 downwards.
CTAGTTATATAAATTATATGTTATTCTTTTTTTTTAAATAATATATTATATTGATTTCTTACAGAGAGGAAGGGAGAGGGATAGAGAGCTAGAAACATCGATGAGAGAGAAACATCGATCAGCTGCCTCCTGCACACCTCCCACCGGGGATGTGTCCGCAACCCAGGCACATGCCCTTGACCGGAATCGAACCTGGGACCCCTCAGTCCGCAGGCCGATGCTCCATCCACTGAGCCAAACCGGTTTTGGCTGTTATTCTTTTTTAAAATGAATTTTATGTGTTTGCTTGTTCTGGACTAACTGAATTGTTTCTAGGTCATAAGTTACCCTCCCAGAGGAGCAACAGAATATTCTAGCTGCACCAATGAACAGTGGAGAGTGCTCGACACTGCTCATTGGCAAGTTGGCATATCCACTTCAGATCTTAAACTGAAAGTAAAATTGATGTCCATAGCTTGTTGTCAATTGCCTTGCAGATATTTTTCACATGAATTATGGGGGCAATGAGAACACAGGAGTCTGGTTTCTGGCAAACACAGTTTTCTTCAAACCGGGTACATTATGAGGGAACACCTCTGTGCTTGATTGTTTCAGTCAGAAGAAACGGTGCACCCTTTCCCCACAGATGTCTTTATAACTGTAGTGTTATTTTCGTCTTTCCACAAAGTGTTATGCAAAAATCAAAGCAAAGTAATACCAAGGAGATTACATAGGTATACGTATGTATTATATATCTAATGCAGCTCTGAGGAGACCACATATTCAGTAAGTGGTCCAATACACTGCCTCAACAAACTCTCCCTGCATTTATCTGAGTAGCTGCCTCTACCATCCCTCATCTCTCTTAAGCAATGGGTTTCAAATCACTAAAAGCCAAATCTCAGTAGCCACTGTGATACTTTTTTAATTTGATGGGCGGACCGTATACTATTTGCAAAAAAGGTAAAAGAAAGCCTGTCCAGCCATCATTTTGTAGGCAAAGATGCTCAGTTATTTGCCCCACTCTGTCTCCCAGGGGACTGACTGTCTTAGCCTAGTTCTCTTAAGAAAGCAGAACCTGAGACAAGTTTATGTACAAGTAAACTTGTTTTGGAAAGTTATCTCAAGAACTAAAAAATAAAGGACTGGGAATAATTAAACAAGAAAAGAGGAAACACTGGTATAACTGCCATTTTTTTATTGATTTCAGAGGAAGTGGGAGAGAGAGAGCAAGGAGAGAGAGAGAAAGAGAGAGAGAGAGATAGAGAGAGATCAATGATGAGAAAGAATAATTGGTTGACTGCCTCCTGCATACCCCCTATCCATGTGCCCTGACTGGGAATCGAAGCCCAACCTCCTGGTTCATAGGTTGGCGCTCAACCACTGAGCCACACTGGCAGGGCAGTGCCTTTTCAAAGGTCTACCTCTGTGGACAACTGTGCCCCATCTTGTCAGGATCTTCTAAAGACCTCTACAGAAGAAACTTCACATGGCATGTGTGAGGGACTGAACACCTATTCCTACACCCATTCTTCATGAAAGGAAGATCCCTCCCATCTCCTTTGTACCACTCACTACCTTCTGCCTGTCTGAGTGTAGGGGTAGTTTCCACAGGCACCCCACTCTGAGGCATCAGGAAAGCACAGACGCAGAAAGCGGTGTTCTATGGAGCAGCTGAAACAGATGCATGCCTGTTGCAGTTGTAGGAGGAAGACAGTAACATTAAACTTTAAATCGAAATAGTCTGTGGAATAGACTCAATTAAAATTCCTTTTCTCAGTAAAACTAGAATGTATTATTTTAACATTAGGCTATATAAAATGAATTGAGAATGACTGATATACAACATGAAATAATAAGATACATTCTGCAATGTGACATGAATTTATATAGATGTCTCAGAGATTATTTTGAGTGACAGATCTTGACACTTCCTCCGACTTTCTTGTTTGGTTGTATTTGGTAGTTTAGTAGAAGTAAGATTAATCTGTATAATGTTCTGGATAACTAAAGCAAAGGACCATTAATTGAAGTAAAGTAGTCAGAAGAGATATCATGTAAGACTTCCAATTACCTATGTTCCTCAGTCCTACAGAGAGGCATGATCCTTCTAATCACTAGGGCCTATTAGGATTATGATACATGTGATCCAGGAAACAGCAAATGAAGTCAAATGAGCATTTCCTAAACCAAACTTAGTGGTTTTTACATCACTTCTGGGACAACACGTTTTTATGTAGCAGGGATGGAAATATTGAGACAAATCTGAATCTCGTTGATTTGGACACTGATGAGGAAATCAAGTCAGCCATATTGGTTTCAGCAAATTGGCTTTGTCAGAGAACATGATGTCCATTTCCTGAACTCAGACTTTCATCAGCCTCTTCTCACCTGCAGAGTTGTTGCTACTTCCCGGACTCGTCAATTAGTCAATAGCATTCGATTATGTATCCTGGGATTCTCTAGCCTTGGAGCTGTTGTGTTTCTCTTTATGTTTGTCCAGCAAGTTTCCCGTTCTTCACATTTGCACGCTAAGATAATCTTTGTCCCTATAATTGACATTTACTTCACAAAGTACCTCAAATCTCTTACTTTTTTTCTGTATGGAACATTTATTGTTTTCTTTTTTTCTACCTTTTTGAGTTATTTAGTATTAGAAATGCTAAACCCTCAAACTTACATAATTTATTAATTGAATATTTTCCAATGCATGCTCACATTTTAAGTAATCTTAATACCAATTTCTTCAGATAAAATATTAGACCTAAATAGGAAAGCAATTAGAGGGGTTAAACTGATAACACATATAAAGCATTTAGCTCATTATATATATAAACTTGAGCAAAGTCTGGCATAAACTACCAATCCCTCTCTTAGGTTATGATTAGTCTCATTTAGGTTCAAGATAATATTGATTTTCCACCATGGCAACTGCACTTCTATATTAATCAATGATCACCTTGGTCATTATTAGTAGGTTTGCCAAATAAAATGAGTTATGAAATAGGTCACTTGTAGCTATTGAAGCCCAGTATTTTTAAAGTTTAGTCTTTATACTGATAACCACAAGTGTTTCTAAGGTTAAAGATCTTTCTATTGCTACTTACTAATGCCAAACACATGATTTGGGGATTACAAGAGGTAATACTTTCAAAGAGTACATATCTGCTATGAAATTTCTATTTTAAAATGCCTTTCTTTGTGCTGTAGTAGCTAAGATAGAAAAGGAATAATTTCACTGTCAAGCATTGTCTCGGAGCCTTCCCCAGCAATGCTAGTTGTTTTATATTTTAGCTTTCATTTTAAGTATAGGTTACTATAAAATATTAAAAGGTAAGAAATATGTCTCAATATTTAAATTTGGAGAGAAAATTAGTCTTTTTACTGTAAGGAAATTATTCTATACAAATTTATTTCAGAAGTCTAAATGAAGCTCAAATAAATTTACACTAGCAAATAGTTCTAATTGACAAATGATATTAAATAACATTAATGCATAGATTTAATTTTCAATTTTTAAATTTATGTTTTGTTGTTGACTTTATTACAGATGTCCCCCATTTCCCACCCTTTGCCCACCTCCACCCAGCCCCAGCCCTCCCCACTCCCTGGCCTTCATAACACTGTTGTCTGTGTCCATGGGCTATGAATATATGTTCTTTGGCTAATCTCTTCACCTTCTTTTATCCAGTCTCCCCCCATGCTCCTCCCCTCTGACATTTGTCAGTCTGTTCCATGTAGCAATGCTTCTGGTTCTATTTTGTTAGTCAGTTTGTTTTGTTCATTAGATTCTACACATTAGTGCGATTGTATGGTATTTGTTTTACTCTGATTGGCTTATTTTGCTTAGCATAACACTCTCCAGGTCTATCCATGCTGTCACAAAGGTCATAGCTCCTTCTTTTTTCCCAGCCTCATAGTATTCCATTGTGTAGATGTACCACGGCTTTTGTAGTCACTCTTCTACTAATGGGCACTTGGGCTCTTTCCAGATCTTGGCTATTATAAATAATGTTGCTATGAGCATAGGGGTTCATATATTATTTCTAATTTTCAACTTTTATAATTATTTCTACTTTGTGGAACATTTTACTTTTAAAAATGTGTGATAACTACTTTTTATTTTGAATTAGATGCTATCCTATCTAATAATAGACAAAGATGGTAATTGACCATACCTTTGCTACACCTCCCATTGGCTAATCAGCACGATATGCAAATTAACCACCAACAAAGATGGCTGCTAATTTGCATGCTGCAGGCAGGGCGGGCCAGCGCGAGCCGCCATCTGGGCCCTGTGTGCTGTCTAAGCCCCAACCCAGCCCGGACCCCCATGTGTGGTCCTGAGCGGTCTAAGCCCCAACCCAGCCCGGACCCCCATGTGTGGTCCTGAGCGGTGGGGCTTGGCGGCATGAATGGGCTGCCTAAGCCACACCCCCAGCCGGGACCCCCGTCTGTGGCCCTGGGCAGGCGGGACCCCCGTCTGTGGCCCTGGGCAGGCGGGACCCCAGTCTGTGGCCCTGGGTGGTGGCGCTTGGCGGCGGGATTGGCCTGAGGAAGCTCTATTCTTGCAGGAATCCTCCTGCAACGGGCTTCTAGTATATTACACTTGTCTTCTTCAATCTCTATGTCCTTTAAGAGTGATCTTTAATGAGTACATGGAATTATGATGTTCTTTTTCATTTCATATCTACATCCAAATCTCTGAATCTATAGTCTATAATTTTAAAAATTAAAAAAATACTTTAAAGGAACTCAATAGTAAAACATAAATTATAATGAAAAATTTTAGTTTATTGAAATTTGATAACTTTTTAAAAAGTAAGACTTCTAAACAGATTTAATAGGTTATTTAGTATGGTGATGCTACACACAAAAAGTGAAGTGTATGCAATGTTACTCAAATTTATTTTGTGAAGGGGTCTCCCATATTTTAAGGAATGGATTATATTTCTATTGCTTTTCAGAATACACATTAGGTAATACTTCCTTGGAAAAATGTATGACAAATAAAGAATCATAGGTTTTACCTTTCTTTACTTTATGAAGTACAGATAATCAACAGAAATCTTGTACACTACTTGATAATGGTTTTAACACAGAGAGAGTAAAAACTTCCACAACGTAAGAATATGAAGGAAGATTTTATGCTTATATAGTCTTGGTATTAGGACAGTGATCAAAAGTATTTTGCAGTGAAATTTGAAATCACCATAAAAAAATATGTCCTAGTTCTTTTCCTTAAGAATAATGTAAAGATTTGGTTACCTCACAAAGGCCTTTTGAATTAAACTCAGTTCATCACAGATTGACAGCTGTGGTACCAGCACATAGAGACTGACAGCCTCTGTTGTTGAAGAGGAGAGGGGGAGGGGTCCCAGCCACCCTTGTCCTACCTTCTTAGTTTAGTCAGGTCTTTTACTGCCAGTCTTCATTTCCCTGAACGAAATTCCCAATCAGTTCAGATGCTTGCTTGCAAGTAAGGATGGTTCACATAAATAGAGATTCCTTGGGTAGATCTTACAACTCCTACACAAAGCCCTGGCATTCACTCTTATTGCATTGGCGCAAGTCACACTTCAGCCCTAACTCAATCACTTGAGCCAGGAATTTGCAGACAGTCTTAGCTAAATTCACATGGACTAGAATTGGGAGCTTGAGTACAGTCAGTTTTCAATGAGTCTCAATAAAAATTAGCTGCAGTTTGAGAAAAGGGGAGGAGACTTGGAAGCTTAAAAGTCAACCAACAGATACGGACTCTCTCTATAAATCATGCTGAATCTCAGAGATATTTGAAAATAAAAATAATACTTAACTCTCTTCCTTAGAAAGAGTCCACATGGTATTTTATACCAGTTATATTAAAAAGTAACTCCCTAGCCTTAACTGGTTTGGCTCAGTGGATAGAGTGTCGGCCTGCAGACTGAAGGGTCCCAGGTTTGATTCCAGTCAAGGGCATGTACCTTGGTTGCCGGCATATCCCCAATACGGGGTGTGCAGGAGGCAGCTGATCAATGTTTCTCTCTCATTGATGTTTCTAATTCTCTATCCCTCTGCCTTCCTCTCTGCAAAAAAAATCAATAAAATATATTATAAAAAAATAAATAAAATAAAAAAGTAACTCCCTATGGAAAATGGCAATAAGTAGCTCTAGTAAGAACAGTTTGTAAAATATGCAGCTGCCATGCCAAATTTAAAAAAAAAAAGAAAAAGAAAAAGAAAGGTCAGATTGCAGGTAGAGGCCATGAAAATCAAATTGACAATTAGTTTGCTTTCTTCATCTTTTTTTGTAAAAGATCTTTGACCTGAAAATTAAGTGTATCTGTAACATAAATAAAGCAAAATACAAAAGTCCTCAACTAAATGAGCTTAGGAAGTGCCTAAAGACCCATCAGGGCCAGCTTGTGAAAAGGCAGTTGTCCTGAGCATAAATCCCAACAACACATTTGGAAGAAAATATTGTCTCTAAAATAAAAGATCTGAGTTCAAAACGCTCAACCGTTATAATACAAAAACAATGTGGGTTAAAACATATTGAATTATGCTGCTGTAGATATTAATATTTGTCGAGCAGAGTTGCTAAGATTAAATAATAAAACAAATGAATTAACAAATAACCTAATACATAAGTAGGAGTAATTCAGTTACTTTTGTTAAATACTATGTGTTTTTCGAATTTGAAATGAAAAGCGATAGTAGCATTTAATGAATTTGCTGTCTTTCTTACTCGTCTTTGTTTTTATGATTCTTATAAAGTTGTTTTTTTAAATATGTTTTTATTGATTTTAGAGAGAGAGGAAGAGAAAGGGAGAGAGAGAAACATCCATGGGCTGCTTCCTGCATGCCCCCTACTGTGCCCTGACAAGGAATCAAACTGGTAACCCTTTGGTGCATGGGATGATGCTCAACTAACTCAGCCACCCCGGCCAGGGGTTAAAGCTGTTTTTATTGTATTTGAATCCTCACCTTCATCTGCTACTATAGTGTTGAGAGAGGATAACAAACTTCCCAATGGAGTCACATTTAAAAATCATCCTTTGTGGAGAATCTTAAGCCATCATGCTTCATATTGCTTCTATAATAGCATTAAATTATCTTACTCACTATAGCAACCCAGGGTTTACCAACTACTGTATTACGTTCATACATTTTATTTTACACCTCAGTATACACTAACCCCCCACCCCCCACACCGCAGAATTCAGGACCACTGGTAGTTTACATCTCCAGTTCATACCCTAGGGGGAGCCAAGAGGTAGTCACTGATATTCCAGTCCACCGTGTTCCGTGTCACACCTGGGTGCCTCAGGAAATCACCGGAAAACATAGATTTGCCTTTTCAAGTAAATCATGCTGGCTCTGCATCCAGGCTCAGGAAACTACCCTTCAGAGGCTAGCTCTAGGAACTATAACTATAAATAAAGCTTCCATTTAATGAGTGGATTCTTCAGTCACTGTTCTCCCTCATTACATTTATTTTAACTGTCCATCTAGTGTATTTTGTTTGACATATTTTATTAAATATATACTATTTACCTGAGTACGGGTCAGGTACTGTGCATATAATAATACCCAGAGCAGACCTGTCACTCGTCTTACTGAATTTCCATGGGTTGATAACATCAGTCAACTCCCAAAGGCTTTTTGGCAGGTGTACTTGATTTAATAGCCCTAACATTTTTAGGGGTTTGACATTCTATTAATTCTTCACGGAGTCTTAAGGGAAGTTCTGAAATACTTATTTTATTTGTGCAAATGTGATTAACGAAACATAAATAGATTTACTCTTGATAAACACCAGCATATTCAATTAGATTGCTTTCTGATTCTCCATTGATCGGCCCTTTAGAAACTCCCTATAACTCTCCTGACACCATCCTCGTCCCTCTACCAAAGCATCGCTTATGTATTCCAGATATTAATTAAATTTGTAATCCTGGAAAGAAATCACCTTCATGTTTTAAAAATATATAAAGGAGTTTTTCATAAGAAAAGATAATTCTGGATCTTCAATGAAGGAGATATTCAAAGCAGTGGTAACAGCCACTAGAAGGGACTCTATAAATATACATACGGGTTTGTACAGGGAGAAATCTTTGTTTTGGTTCCCTTTCCAATATATTTGGGAACTCAAGTCATGGAATCTGGGAAGTGTCTGCCACATTTGTTTAAAAGATGTTGGCTGAGCCAGCGTGGTTCAGTGGTTGAGTGTTGACCTATGAACCAGGAGGTCACGGTTTCATTCCCGGTCAGGGCAAATGCCCCAGCTCCAGTTGAGAGCTCAATCCCCAATGTGGGTTGTGCAGGAGGCAGCCATTCACTGATTCACTCTCACTGATGTTTCTATCTCTCTCTCCCTCTCCTTCCTCCTCTGAAATGAATAAAAAAATACTTTAAAAGATGTTGACCTTTGCACTATAAAATTCACTGAATCATGTGACTATGCCAGTGACATTTTAGTATCTTTCAGGTTACTGAACCTTAAAACAAGAAGAGACTTCTGAAGAAGAAACTTGGTATTCTAAAAATAAAATCAAACACAATAGATAGATTCAGTCCTAATTATTTTTTGTTTTAAAATATAGAAGGTAGGTTTTGGTTGGGAGTCAGGGGTTGTCTGGAGGATATAGTAGAGATGACAAATAAAGGTGGTGGCAAAAAAGAGGTCTATAATCATAAAATGGTGTATATTTATTGTTTTGTCTTTCTATTAATCATTATCTGCCCTGATTTCTTTTTTCTTTTTTAGTAGTATACTCCAACACTCTCTGGTCCAAATTAAATCAGTTATCTTTTTCTCTTGGTTTCTGTTTTTGTAACCAGCATAATTTAGAAATAGTGATAATCTCTTTAACTGTGTAGTTTGGAAAATATTTTAAATGTATGTGAGGAAAGAGAAGAATGAAGGGGACATGTGGGGAAAGAAGGAGTCAGGTGACAGAAGGCAAGTTCTTATTAGCCTTTGGAGTCATTTCTTGTTTCCAACTGCTTATATTTTCCCCCTTTATTTTATGAGACATTTTCACATCCTTATAAAAATTTTCAGATTTTTTTATTTTTTATTTCAAGATTGACTTTGGATCATTTTTTCTAAGATTTTGGACTTTATGTCACATTATTGAATAACTTTGTACAAATAGGTTGATGGAATTGTTGTGCAGCCCTTAATATTTATCCTTTATATATATTTAGCTGATCAAAAAATTGCCATAATAATACTTGGAGGAGATCATTTATTTTAAATTTAGAGTGGGTATTTTGTTCCATCTAATGATAGTTTCTCTTTTGGACTTGGATGTGATACTCTCAGTAATAGTCCCAAATAATATATTTTAAAATATGAAAATTTTGAAATCATAATTAAAATGAATCTCAAATGCAATGTGGAAATTGTTTTGACAGTAGAAAGGTCATTAGCAAATGTAAAAAAAAAAGTCTTGTTTTAACCATGTATATATGTCCTTTGTTCAGCTATTCAGGTACCCTGTTAACCAAATCCCATAGTAAATGTTCCCTTAATGATTCAAGCCACCCTCCTTGATTTCAAAATGATCTCAGGTGATACTCAGTTGCGAGTGTGGTGGCAAGATTGATTCTCACAAAGCTCTGTTTAGTCACACAGGGTTCTGAAACATTTAGAGAAAAGGTGATGGTTATTTCATTTCTCCTGGGTCAGGTTTGGAGGTCAGCACGATGAAAACTGTGGGAGGCGCATTCAGCAGTATTTTCTTTTCTTTTCATGGTCCTCAGGCTTTGGTTCTAGTTATTTAATTTGGATTTTCACTGTGAAGCAGCACATGGACTAACTGTGTGCTGGGGCAGAGAAGCGGAGCGTGAGGTTGTGGGGAGCTGTGGTCAGGCCTGGCCACAGGAAACCCACCATGAAAAACCAAGCAGAAACATTTAGTCACTGTAGCATGAACACAGAGAAGAGTGACCTTGTTCAGGCAAAGCAAGAAATTCAAGGTCTGTACCCCCAGCATTAAGTCCAGCATATGTGGCCTGGTAAAAGGTTTATTTTCAATTATTGTCGAAGTAATTATGTGCTGAGATGAATCC